>NC_089215.1:3623520-3781020 GCF_963930695.1 Labrus bergylta | reverse complement strand
GTGTGAATTCTTTGTCGGCTCCAGGGCTGGGGGGCGTCTGAGAGGCCTATAGCACTTAGTTAGTTTCTCACGCCTGATGCAGGGGTCTATTCAGAGAATGGAAATGACTTGAAAGGAGGATCACCACAGGGGTAACTTAAGGAACTTCACACGTTGATTAGCGCTGGGTTGATAAAGGAAGCTCGAGAAAACACAAATCCTGTTATTGTTCTGAATCGGACAGACGTTATATATATATAAAAGAAAACTTCACGAATGAGGGATTTAAAGGTAATTATTAACACATTAGACAAATGAAGAAGCAGAGCCGGAGTTTTATTTCAGCACAGGACTCCTCGCCTCATGATGTACTGCGTGACTGTACTCGATGACAACACAAACATGCTACTGTTCCAGTGTAGCAGCATTCACTTAGTAACAGAGGACAATAAAGAACCACAATAACACATGTTGCATTGTTCCAAAGTCATATCTTTTGTTTTTAGAAGTTGAAGTCGGACATGTTTTCTGCATTTCTTCATATTTTCTGAGTCGTGTTGTGTTTCCTCGTGTGTACAGAGTGCAGAGAAGCAGGGGAACCAGTTGCACATGAACGTGTACAAGATGAAGGGGCAGGCCTGTGGAGGCCCTCTGAAGACGGAGGTGAAGGAGCTGAAGGGAGACCTCCGGCCCGCTCCTCCTTATCCATCCAGGGTCAAAACAGTGGACAAGGGCACACAGGTCACCCCGGAGCGAGAAGCTGTAAGGACAATCCTCCTCTTCCAACACCACCTCCTGTTTCTCACTCACTGTCAAATGTGCTGAATTTAAATTATAAAAGGATTCTTGTTCTCATTTAAATTAACCCACATGTTCAAACTGTCTGCATACGTGTGAGCAGCTGTTCTCTGTTTGAACAATGTTTATGTGATTTATCTCCAATATTTCAGTGTCTATGCATCGTATTTAAAAAATATATATTTGTGGAGGGTTATGCAGCTCAATCTCTGCAGGGCCAACAAAAGTTATCTTTGTGTTTAAATAATTTAAATAATCTGGAAATCAAATATTAAAGTTAGTGTTGTGGGCATGACTCAGCACTTTGTTTGTTTAGAGGTTTAGAGGGTGAATAATCACTTAGCAGATATGTCTGTGGGGTATTTATATTCTGTAACCATAGAAAGATCCCAGAACAAGCCAATGGTATTCCACATAGCATTATAAAGATATACTCAAATATAAATTACATGAAGATATAAATCCAACAGAGTCCTTTCTATAAGAAAAATAACAATAAAACATGTTGATTCAGTGCTTGGAAAAAAAACACAACTTTGAAACATGATGGAATTAACCCAGTTTTCATGAAAGTTTGAAGAATCAGAATCAGATTTATTGACCAGGTATTCTCACTAGAGCTGGGAATCTTTGGGTTTCTCACAATTTGATTCAATTTTGATTCTTGGGATCACAATTCGATTCAGAAAGATTCTGGATTCATGGATTCAAAGTCTTTTTTTTTTTTTTTTTTTTTAAATTAGTGAATTTTTAAGGATCTACTCCAGTCATCTGTGAGACCGGCTGTATATCTTGTTGCTCCATTTGACCTCTGACTGAGTTAGCATTAGCACTTAGCATAACTGATTAGCCCCCCCCAAAAAAAATAGTTTTTTTTGGAATTTATGAATCAATTTAAAATCTCAGAAGATTAGAAGATAAGTTTTCCCCCCAGCCCGACTGCTCACACATGCAAGGAATTTGACGTCTGTAAACTGAACTCTCTATTTACAAAAAATACATTAATTATCAACAATCAACACAAAATTAACAAAGACTAATATGTACAAGGCTGAACGAGACAACGTGCGTTTCAGACCGCAGGAACTTTTTCATAGTTCTAGGATCTGTTGGAACCCTCCTCTTTTTTAAATACACTAACTATGAGCTATTTTAGTTCCTAGAACTGCGTTTAGAGGAACCTTTTTAGCTCCTGCTTCAGAGTAGGTACCACGGCGGTGCGAATGCAGACAGAAGAAAAGTCCCCATGGTGTTTGGTTAGTGAAGTGCAAACATGCTGAGATAACATGATAATTAAACAACAGATGGGTTACTTCACATGAGGTCTAACTTCTATCCCTTTGCCCTTATAATACAAGTCTGTGCTTCAATTCTTATTCAAACCTTTCCAAACATATTATTCTTTATAAGTGCACCACTCTCTCACCCCTGTACATGACTGTTGTTGAGATTGTGCGTCTGATGTATTTGGATACAGGTAACAGTGAAGGACACCAAGGGGAACAAACCAGAAGACGAGCCGCCTCCCATGTGGTTCAGATCTTACATGGAGAAGGTAAGATTTTCAACAGACCGAAGATGTCATCAGAATTTTTAGGTTTCCTTCATCTTACATAAACAAATCCTCTTTGTTCTCAGTTTAAAGATGAAGTCGTGAAAGAGGTGGTGGAGAGGATGTGCAGCGACTTTTCTGGCCAGTGTTGCACACACAAAGCTTCTGATGGGCCCCTCGAGACCGGCGGGGGGGCTACTGGCGGTCCCATAGGGCCCAGACCAGGCCCCTCCACCTCGAACGGATCTCTTGGCTACACCCCAAACTGCAGCAGCTGCCACAAACTCACCTCTGAAGGGGCCTATAAGTGCAGGTAGATAAACACCCTGCTTACCTTTTTTTAAATGTCATACTTTGTCTATGAAATGCTTTCATTGCGTTTTCTCTTCTTTGTTCTCCCTGCCAGTGTGTGCCCGTCCTGCATCCTGTGTGAGATGTGCAGGCATAGCCATGACCCCAGCCACAACCTTGTGAGAACCAAGACTCCTCTCTCCATCCCCGAGCATGGAATGTCGGGAGAGTTGAGGTAAACCCCCCACCCAAGGCTGAGGATAAATCTCCCCACTTCTTGAAGCAAAAAGACATTTTTACTTACGACAGTGTTAGTGCTTCTTCTGTGTTGTCACTTGGTCTGTATTAATGGAGGAAAACGTAAATAAGAATAGACGCAAGGCAGGACTTTAAATAGTGTTTTAGCAGCTACATAAGTGTAATTTATGAATTGTGTGAATGTGTGTTTTTGTTCTTGGAAAAATAAACATTTGATAGTCAACAAATAGGTGTTCCTGATGACATTTCAAACCAGGTTCCCAAGGCGAGGAGACAGGACAGTGCGCAAGGCCGAGCGACAGCGCCTCAAAGCTGAAAGGAGGCAGCTCAGAGCTGAAGTGAAGGAAATCAAGAAGAAACTGAGACTGGAGAAGAGGGGGCTGCAGTGGAGCGGGCCCTCTACCTCAGGCAGAGCCAACCTGACAAACACGGCCTCCGCGTCCACCCAGGTCCCGGCTCCGCCCCCCACTGCTGCCTCAGAAACAGCCTCAGGTCCAGCCCCAGCCCAAGGTCCCGCCCCTGCCCCGGTCCCTGACCCCCAGGCCTCCAGTCCAGAGTAAGCGCCATCTCGGAAGGGGCGTCCGCCAGTGCTGGGTACCTCGAAACCCAGCATGGATGCAATAAAAATCTTTTTTTTTTTCCAAGAAAAAGAAATCAAAATATGCCATCTTTGTAATCTAGTATGTATGAGTGTATCGCTGGCTGCTCTGGGGTGGTGGAAAAAATGTTGGAACTACCTCAATGTGAAAACTGCTGCTGCTGCTTCATAGATTTTCTAAGAAAAATTGCTTTTGAGCTGCAAAAAAAAAAAAAAAAATCTGGGGGTCCTGCTTTTTTGATTCGTAGAGAACAAAAGAGATGGGTGTTTTAAGAAACCAGGGCTATTTTCAACAATGCTCTGTACACTTGAAACTAGGGGTCCTGGGGTCTCGCACACGTCCTTGGTGCCCACTATGGCTGCGTTGTTTCTGGATGAAAATCTGCCGGACGGCACCCGTTTGGAGCCTGGAACCAAGTTCATCAAATACTGGAAGATGAGGAACTCGGGGACTATCAGCTGGACCTCAGAGACCAAGGTACCCCTCCCACCCGTCGAGAGGGCAGGCCCCACTCTCTCTTTGCCCCCCCCCCTCCTCCTGCTTTACTTCCACTCTGAGCCCCCACTCAGCTCATTCTAATCTTCTAACACCAGCTAAGATTTCTCATCCAGCCTAATGCCTCTAATGCCCCTTCTGTCTGAGATTTTTATGATTTGATTCTTTTGAATCTGTGTCGTCGTTTAAGTTCTGGAGTCTCTGTCCTTGTTTGAATGTGTGTGAGTGAGTGACTGACTTTACTTCACTTGAGTGTGTATTCTTTTTTCTTTTTTTCTGGTTGCATGCTTTTGTCTTTGTGCCTTTTCGCATGTGTATTCCTATTTTTGTGTTCTGTGTATGTGTGTACGTGCACCCAGCTAGTGTTCATGTGGGGGAACCTCGGCCTGGCGTCAGAGGAGAGGAGGGAGGTGCCGGTCCCCCTGTTGCTGCCCGGGCAGGTGGGAGTGGTCAGTGTGGCCTTTGTGGCTCCCGTGATGGAGGGGACGTACACCTCCCACTGGAGGCTGGCGCACTGCGGGTGTCAGTTCGGCCCGCGCGTCTGGTGCAGCATCGTGGTCGAACCCGGCGACGGCCGCAACACGCTCGCTCCTCAGAGCAAACGACTGGCAAGTCTGAAATCCACTGAATCCCCCCTCCGCACTCCCGCACTGAAAACATCAACTTAACATCGTTTAATGGTTTCATTTGGGACACAGAAGTAGTGTTTAAACTCAAATCCTGTATTTAAATTTAAGCACTTTACTTGAGAACATCATTTTTATGACACTTTTATTTTTACTCATCGACTTTATTCCAGAGGGAAATATGAACATTTTTTTTATTTGCCACATCCTTTGAGCTTTAATGACTACACAGATTATGATTAAAATAAAAAATAAACATGGGATAAGTTTATAAAATACAATATCTTGTTCAGACTAAAATCAACAGTGTGGGCCTGTTGTTTGTTTTGTGTCAGACGAGTTCTACCAGGGAGGAATTTCTACTCCAAACGTGGCATTAATTCATTTATTATCAGGTCAAAATGAAAAATAACACACACTCAAGTGAAGGGAAAGGGAAACAATTAAGGAAACTCAATGACCTATTCTGAATATAAATGTATATAACATACTTTATGCATGGTTGTATTAGTTTTATGTTAGACAGTAAACATCTAGCATTTCAGATGTAGACAGAAAACATCATTTATTGCTCTAAATTGAAATATCACACTGGTGCTGTGTTTGTGCCATTATTAAAAAAACTAATGTTTGAGGCTCAAAGACACAGAAGTTTGTCAGAGCGACTTTTCTGTTCCATGAATCATCTCATGAACCGTCAGATTGATCAGGTGACCTTTAGAGGGTCCTCACGCCAAGTTTGGAAACCACTGCACAGTACTTCTAAAGTCATTAAAAAACGTTTCTCTTGCTTCTCAACTAACATTATTTTACTTCAGATACTTTAAAGTTAATTTTACTGATAATATTTCAGTTCTTTGTTAGGCAGGATATTTAACACAGAGCTTTAACTTGTCATGCATCCTTTTTCTCAACATTTAGTTTTGAATTTATTGACATGAAATATATCAGTCGTTTCTTCAACACATTTACCTTTTCCTGAAGAGAGGATCTCAATGTTTGAATATAACATTTTGGATTGGATATATAAGTCTGTGTCAGTCCTGGTCTCTGGTTAAATATTAAAGAAAAGTAAACATGGATGTTTGTGATAAAGATTAGAGAATAACAACAAGTAAGGCTCCTAACTATGATACCAAAAGCATGTGTTGTGCGCTCACTATATTGACTCTAACGATACTGTTTTTGTTTGTGCTTCAGAAGGAGGACGTTAAGCCAGCAGAGAAGAAGAGGGAGGTCCGGTCTCAGGACAGTCCTGGTCCTGGCTTTGCTATCGACCTGAGCCATGAGGACTTGTACTTCCCATCGGTCGACCTGCTGACTGCGCAGGTGCACACACTCAGAATGCTCCTCAATCAACTGCAAAAAAAAAAAAAAAAACATGTTTCAGTCATTCACCACAGAAAGTCACATTTCATTATAAAATATGATTTGGATCACATGCATGTGCAAACTGATCAGAAAAGCAGAAATCATGTTCTCTATGCGTCTTCTGTTTGTAGGATCTTCTGTCATTTGAGCTGCTGGATATAAACATCGTGCAGGAGTTGGAGAAGGTTCCTAACAACACGCCTGTGGGTAAGTAAGACCGGCTGCTTTAAAACACTGAAGAGAACTTCTACAACTTCCTTCCTGTCTTTTTTTGTTGTTGTTTTTTTTATATCTGAAGTGTGTAACCTCTGTTGTGTTTGTCTAACCTGACTTGCAGCTTTGACACCCTGCATATCCCCTCTGCCCCCTGATGCTCCAGTGTTGGAGAAGGCCGTCGCTTCACAGATAAAAGATGACTCGGAGGTCTCAGGGGTCAGAACTCTTTTCGGTAAGGTGATTGTTTTTCTGAAAAATCCTCCAGAATCAGTACAGATGTTGTTAGTAAAGGAGAAGCAACTAAAGTGAAACAAATCTGAGGCGCCTGTCGCCTAGTGGTGAGAGCGCGCCCCATGTACGGAGGCTGTGTAGACAACCTGTGGCTCCTTTCCCACGTGTCATTCCTCACTCTCTCTCCCAAATTTCTGGTGGTCCAGATAGAAGATATTCTCTTTTTCCCCCATTTAATTATTTCTAAAGTTGCAGAGTTTGCAGCCAGAAGAGCCAGAAAAGATAAAGGCTAGGGTTAGGGTTATGTTGCTATGGTTACCCATCTTAGATACCGTCTGCAGCACATTCATTTTTGAACAGTGAACAGACTGATTAACTGGAACTACTTCCACAGGTGTCCATATATCGAAGGTTAATGGACACCCACGTCAGCCAATCAGAATTGAGTATTCACACAGACATGAGAACATCTTGAGATTAAAAACAAGTGTTTCTTCTAACTTATCCTACTTGTACATCGGCCTTCTTGAAAATGTATGAGTGTGGAGAATGTACGGAGGATGAAATCTCTGAGAACTGTCAGTCATCTCAAGTAATTGTGGGTAATGTAGTTCTAGTGGGTAATGTTCCTTCTTCATTGTGAGTCTGCCGAGGATGTGGAAGTGTAATGCTAACTCTTTGTGTTGGTGTGTGTGTTTGTGTGTTTTCACCAGGAGTGAAGCTGAGGCAGGAGAGCGGGCAGCCGGAGCCTGTGGCCCAGGAGGAGGACCGGGAGGAGGAGATCAGTGGAGCCCAGTTCCTCTGTGAGACCGTCATCCGCTCCCTCACCTTAGAGGAAGCCCCCGATCACAGACCCCTGCGCCGAGCCCAGCACAGCAGCCTCAAAGCAAACAGTGAGGACGTTCATATTCTACACAGTTAATTAAATTTGTCTTGAAGAGCTGTTAGCTTTATTTTTAAATTTCTTTCCTTTGTTTTTTTTTATATATTATAATTTCAGTTTCCTCTCGTGGTCCAAACTTTCCCTTTGAGAAGCCGGTGGATGTTGAGAAGTCAGAGAGAGTGCAAGAAGTTAAAGAGGAGATCTGTGCTGTCAGACTGGAGAGTTCAGCTCTGCCTCTAAACACCGGTCTCAACCTGATCAGCGTGGAAGAGGAGACAAGTCCAGGTCAGGACACCTTCCAGGATTCAATATCTCTGTTTGTTTCAAGTCTAGCTTCAGATTTTAAATTCTTTCTTAAAATGTGCCATGTCTTCATAACATCTGCCCACATAAAACAACATTTGTGCTTTCATTTCCCTGTCATGACTTCATCGTCTTCAACAAATTCAGCCTTACTTTGCACGTTTGAGTCGCTCATTTAGTCGTTCTTCTTTACCTCTTTTGTGTTTTTTGGTTCTGTTGCTGAAACCAGCGGATGAAAACACACAGATCAGCTCACCTCCTGACAGAGAGGACGAAGAGGTCATGGTTTTGAACGAGCTGCAGAGCATGAGGGACACCGAAGAGGAGGGAGAGGAGGGCGGCAACAAAGGAGAAGACTGGGAGGAGGTGAAATGTTTTTCTAATAACCAAAACATGCCACAAAGGGGACTTTAGCTTCCTTCGAGTTGCTCCCGTAGTGGTTTACCTTCTTTCTCCTCCTGTGTCTCAGGTCAGCAGCCAGACCTCTTCAGTCTCCTCCTGCGACGATTACATCATCGTCCTCCCAGACTGCTTCGACACCAGCCGGCCTCTGGGTGAGTCCATGTACAGCTCTGCCATGTCGCAGCCAGACCCAGCTGACGCCACCGCTGCTGCTGCTGCTGCTGATGATGATGATGATGATGTAACCTCAGCTGATCCAGACGTGGACGAGGAGAAAGAGGAAGAGTCCGAGCCTGAGCCCGACGCGGCTGAACCTCTGAGTGAGAGGCAGGAGAAGATGGAGGTGCCTGAAGACGAGGATCCACCTGTGAACACCTGGCTTCCAGTTCTCCCTCCATCCATCCACAGCAGTGTGAACCAGATGCTGTGTGCCTCCCAGACGCTCGACGCCACCACGCTCACCCCTGAAGTGGTGCCGCCGCCCGTGCTGCCAGACCCCCTGCTGCCCCCGCCCGCCCTCTACTCACCAAGGTTAGACAGGAGCTCAGTCTCGTGGACATTTGGAAGTTATGACATTTGACAGAAGTTTTGTAATATTGTGTAGCATGTAGGATAGCCTTATATGGTCGCGTGACCTTATATAGGCGTTAATGTTATCTGAACCACTTACACCTCAGTCATCAGAGTCTTCTCAGTCCTTCTTGCGTTTTGGTCAAGCTTTATGAAACTTCCTCAACAATTTATAAGATTTATCGTCTTGTTGCCGCATTTTGTGGTTTCATTCTTCTTCTTTTTTCTGTATGTTTCAGGTCTGAAGCACTGTACCTGGCTGAGGACCCCAGCCCCCCGGCCTGTGACCCATATGAGCCGCCCCAACCGAGGGTCCACCTAAATGGTGATTTTTATTTTTCCCTTTTTTAATTCACTCAGTTTGGGGGTTTTCCTTAAACTAATGAGGCGACGGCTGCGAGCGTGTTCAGGCAGGAAACTCCAGCTGCACTGATCTTATCATTATCCATCACCTTTCAATTAGCGGTGTATTTAAGCTGCAAGACTTTCAGTCTTTACCTCTGCTCTTTCATTGTCACCTCTGACTTTCATCAGTGCTGCACTCTTGCTCAGCCCGACCACGATCCGAGCATCCACCTGTAGGCTCTGACTGGGGGTTTTAAAGGTCACATTTTATACAAAATATACTTATACCATGTTTTTCTAACACTAATATATGTCTCTAGTCTGTCAACAAACCGCCCTATCATGAGAAAAGTCCACCCTCTCCGTCTTTTGCCTGCTCCACTTTTCAGAAAATGTGTGCTCAAACAGGCCGTTTGGAGATTTTCCCTTCATGACATCACAAAGGGCAGTAGCCCCTCCCCCAGGTGGGTGACACTCCCACAGCTAGGTGTTTGTTCTGCCCTCTGATTCCTCTTTCTCTCTGCAAACAATCGAGCATGTAGCAAGACAGCCCGAGCCACCCAAGCCCTTCCAGAGAAGGGGTGTGGTCAGACACAGCTCATTTACATATTTAAAAGTACAGACACAGAAACAGCCTGTTCTGAGCAGGGCTGAAATAGAGGGGTTTATAGACATGATCAAATACAGGATCAGAGTGGATTTAGAACAAGAAACTTCACACACATGTTTTGGGGCCCTCTGAGACTCATTTACACTGGTTGAAGAGGAGGAGAATATGTGACCTTTAAGATATCTCATCACTGCTTACATTTTTGCCAGATGCCAAACACAAACTTTGTTCGGCTTCTGCAATAAATATTTGAAAAACAAATGCAAACTCAAGTTCTCAAACTGAACCGACATAAACAAGACACAAACAAGACGCTCTTTTAATAAAGAGCTAGATCCTTTAAAAACAGGATCGCTCACTTTGTTGACATGTATTTGCAGTTTAGTCATTCGAAGAGAGGAAACACATTTTGCCCTTTGTGGGATGACAGGAAGCGAGCTCACACGCTCAGGCTTTCAGGATTTGTTGCTTCAGCAAAAATGCTCTGTTCCTCCTTTAATATTGTGTGCGTGTGCGTGTGTGTGTGTGTGTGTGTGTGTGTGTGTGTTTCCTTCTTCTATTCGCTCTGCAGTATCATCTGGTGGTCTGTCGAGATCAGCAGGCTCAGCATCCAGTGCCTTTGAGACATATAACCCCAGACCCAGATACGCTTTGCAGCCAAGGTGCAACACTACAAAAGACTAGAACTTGACATGCTTACTTTGTGAAGAAAGTATTTATTTATTTAGTATTGATTTGTTTTTAACATTGGAGCCTCGAGTAGCTTTATAAGCAGTTGAGTTTATAGCCTGTTCTAAAAGCTGTGTGATGCTCCTCTCGTATTTACAGCTAAAGATCTCTTCTCTTTTTTACTCTTAAATGGAACAAAATGTCCTCTGTAGGTCTGTTCTCTAACCAAAAAGTAACCACATCCTTTCTTTTACGCAAGAGGCCAAGGAGGCATCACAGAGGGATTCGTCAAGGGGGCCCTTTCTGTGGCAGCGTCTGCTTATAAAGCCCTCTTCACTGGACCAAACTGTTCCATACAGGTATGTCACACAGAGACCACCAGGGACTACAAATGTGTTCATGATGATGTCACACGATCAAAGTAACTAAGTGGATGTTTCTAAGAAGAACTTTGTGGTGGGGAGGACGAGTGCTTTCTCATAAAACTCCCGAACATCCCTAACAGTCCGAACAGTTTCTCCCCTCCTCAAAGATGCTGAAAAAGCCAAAACTCTGCAGCTGTTTTGTGGTATTTTTGAGGACATTTTTATGACATCAACAGGGCTTCAGTCGTTGTTTTTCTATTAACAACACAAAATATCGTAATATCGTAAATTATTGTAATGGGAAAGGTGTTTGATCTATTGAAAAGCCAACAGAGAATTTTTCTTCCAAATGTTCTGCAATGATGTCATGGTGTCGTTTCAAGCCAAACACAAGCAGCTGCTTCCAGCAAAACATTCTTGATAAACCTTTGTACCACACATCTGCAACACACAAACTGCGACTAATAAATCAAACAAATACTTGGTCAACATACATCGAGCCAGATTTGTCTCTCAGGAGTTGCCGTGGTTACCAACAGAGCGTTCAGGAGAGGGACTAAAGGGTTCAAATCAATGCTAGTTTGCCACTGCGTCAGCTGGATGTCTCAATAGGTAACTGTTTCATCATAACAGGTTTATAAGGTGATAAACTGGGAGCGTGTTCTGTTTCCATGGCCTAGTGGCCTCGGCTGTAAAACACAATGCAACGTATGTAAAATGAAGCCAGCCGGGGGTTAAACTGATTTAACGTCTGAAGAATGCTGTGTTTGTGGATCTTCGGTGCAGCTATTTCTTCACAAAATTAAAATATGTGTCAACCATGTAACCTCAATCCACAGAAAGAAGTCCAGGTATTTTGATATTTGTCAGTTTACTGAGGGGAGAAAAAGAGAATAAGGACAAAACATCAGAGAAAAGAGGGAAAACAGATGGATGTAACTTTCCCACCTTAAAATATTAGTTTCAGAGTCGATCTAAAAGTACAATAACCTACAAAAGGGAGAATAGTTTCCATCCCATGTCCACAGAGTGCCCTGCTGGTCGCCTGTTTTCAGCAATATGTAACTTTGGCAGCCGGGCTCTGTTCTTTGCGAGAATTTTGTACGGCTTTAAGCCACTAGTTCACACAGCAGCCTTCAGCTAAATAGAAGCAAGTTACCTGTCTCTGTTCTGTTTCATACAAATGCTGCGGCTAAGAGACGAAAGTGGACGGATGAGGCTAAGAGAAAAAGAGAGGGACCGAGCAAGACAGAGTTTTACAGGAAACAGTAGGCTGCAAGTGTGACTCTGAGCTGGCTATGTCAATACACTGGCGTTTTTGAAAGTGCAGTTGCAGCAAGAGGCCTTTGGTGGGTGCCAGAGTGCAAAAAAACAGAATTCTTCCACAATTTTTGATTAACTGTAGAGAAAGCTGAATTGAAAGGAACGGGTGGATTCCAACAGGCTAGTTAAACAAAAAATAAGTCATTTTAAAATCAAGCCAATCGAACCTAAAATCTAATTTTTTGTGCGTCACATTACGGATGTCTTATGTAAATAGCCATGTAATGAGCAGGATCATGTATAGTGATCGTGGAGATCCTGCTCACTGTGTCATGTTTCCATTAGGCGATAAGAAACCGCTCACTGTACATCATCCATCACACATCAATCTTGTGGCTGATTGTCTGGTTTTACTTTTGTAGCTCTTAAAGAAGCATCAGTATTAAATTAATTTCTAGCTCAAAGCTCCTGACATCATCAATTTATCTTGTGTCTTTTTTTTTTTCCCCCCTTCCTCCACTGTAGCGAGGCATCGACCCAGCCACCAGACAGGACCCTTCCATGATGGCGATGCTGCTGGAGATGGGCTTCGGAGACCAGCGGCTCAACCAGCGGCTGCTGAGGAAGCACGGCTACAGCCTGCTGCACACCGTCAATGAGCTGGTGCAGATGGCCGAAGACAGCCAGAACAAAGCTGTCAACTCTCTGCACTAAAGGGGGGAGGGGGGGGGGGGATAACCGCAGGGGGAGAGGCTACTTTTGTTTAAGGCTTTAAAAGAAGGAATTGAAAACATGATGTAAAAATATTTAGATTATGTCCTGCATATCACTCACCCTTTACAGCGTCTAGCTTTATATTCAATTCTGTAAAGTCCAGACAAAGAAAACCTTTCTGTGTGTGACTTATTGGTTGATCATTTATTTGGAACAAAATTAATAATAATTACACACACAAAAAAATCCGTTAAAGGCAGGGTTGGTTATTTTTTCAAAAACTAGCATGATTTTGAAAGTAGCATTCCCTCAGTGCTCCGTCTGCACCCGGCCACTCCCCTCTGTGCTCCCTCAAAAGCCACGCCCCCTCACTTACATGCACAAGCACCATTGGTCCAGAAGCGGACCTCAGCTCATGCATTGAGTGTGGGCTCGTGCACACAAGGGGTAGAGAACGAGCAGGGAGACAGGGAGCCGTGATTGGTTCATAAAAATGGCACCTCGTGCAGACATTGGTTGAAGTTTTTACAGGCTAACAACGGCTACAGATGATGATTTTCTTAGTTCCTTTTTCAGAGCTCATGAGTTATTAATTCCTATCAGGACCTAAAGACAATTTCAACCAAAATCTTAAAAAGTGTATCTGGAGGAAATGACCAACCCTGCCTTTTAATGTGTAAAAAAAAAAAACTTAAAAATTTGCATATATTTCTTCAAACTCTAAATTAGAAAGAATGGCTTCCCTGCCTTTGCCTTTACTTTAGCTTCAACATTGGGTTGAAATGAAACATATACACCTGTAAATTACTCAGACTAGCGGTGAACCTTTGCCATGCCTTGTTTACCTTGGACCATAGAGCCTTCTGTGTCGATGTAATGCTGCAGGAGCTGTGTAGTTCAGACCGGACATAGGAGTGTAGTATTCCAGCTCTTTCATCTTCGTGTTTGTGTGGCTGTCGTAGCTGCTTCCTCGGCGCTGAAAATAATCGTATTCGGAGAAAAAAGGGCTTCTTTGGCTAGATTCTTCTCTCAAATAGAGCAGTGGATGGTAGTATTGTTGAATGTCAAAAAAAAAAAAGGCCTGCTCTCGTGTGAGACGATGCTACTGAAGCTTTTCATGGGTGTTCTTTGGTGTTAAGGGTCGGCAATTTGCAGTAGTAAGAAAAAAAGAAAAGAAAAAAAACAAGATATCTGAGACGTTTCTTGATTATCGTAGTGAAATCTGCCTAAACAATGCAATCTTTTTCTGTATCAGAGTACTGTTATTTTAGACGTTGACATGTGGAATGTATTCAAAACTTTGCCCGAGCGCAATTGCCGCTCGGACTCGGATGTTTTCTACCGCTTTTTAGGAGACACCTGCATGACAGGTAGAGGCTGTAGAGATGAGTCGTGTTCTTGTGGTCTTAGCACAGTCACAGTTTGGGGGGGGGGGGGGGGGGGCTTTGCATCATCATTTATCTCCCCTGCCTGCATTTTGTCCTCATTCAGCCACCATCCCTCCCCCTTCAAAAAAAATATAAACCTAGCAACAGTCATTCAACACTAATCCAAGCTGAGATGTCTCTAAACACATTCCTTTAATCTCATAGTGGAACCAAGTATGTTTTTATTTAAATACATTGCCTTTTGGAGAGATGATTATTCGTTTACTGACATAAATGTGCTGATTTGACATATTGTGTGTGTGTGTGTGTGTGTGTGCACAGATTTACGTTAATGTACACCTCTGTTCTCTTCATTTATTCTTTCTTAGCGTGCGTGTGCCGGGTTGGCGAGTTTTCAAATCACGTTTTCTTATGTTGACGATTCTCCGTGTTTAAAAAAAAATCTTTCTCTAGAGAATAATTGTGAATATATCTACTACTGTACGCTTGTCGAATTATTCTTCTGCCACAGAGTGTATACATTGAATCCTCTCAACTGTCAATCCGCCAATAAACTATTTGCACATCTCTCCTCTGTTAATGAGAAGTGTCTGAATGTAGGTTATGCAACGCTGCACCATGTGTGTCCTTTATGAAGGCCTGCAGTGCTTTCTGTACGAGGTTAACTAGACGTAACAAAAGGTACAGAGGCTTCAAAGGTTACTGTGACAATACTGCAGTTTCAACAGAATTTTGTGTGCAGGTTCAACGTATATAAGAAAGTCACTGAAGTGCAAAATCTACTCAGACTGTTAAGTCTCAAGATTGTGTCTTGAGTCAAGAATAAAATTATTTTGTTTTTTGCTGAGCATAAAAAACGCAAGCCCTAAGAGGACAAACATCCATACCATATATTTTACTCTGTTTTCCTGTTACAATGAGTCAATTTAGGTTTTTTTCTCAAGAGCTCAATGGGCTTATCTTGTTGCCTTGGGATAACAACGCTGGTTTTCCCGGGATATAAAGAGTTAAATTCAGTCCTTCAGAAATCTAATTATTGGAACACCAGAGATCTGCTCCCGGGATAATGACATAAATGAGTCAAGATATCAAGAAAACAACCGGAAGGTAGCTTATGAACCTACATTATCACAGTAAAGCAGAGTAAAATGATTTTTTAAAGTACGGATTTTTTACTTACATGGGTCATTTTGTTGAAAAAGCAAAGGGGGTGGGGGCGCTGGTGGCACAGCGGTTAGTGCGCGCGTCCCATGGCCTGTGGCTCCTTTCCTGCATGTCATTCCCCACTCTCTCTCTCTCCCCCATTTCTGACTCTATCCACTGTCCTATCTCTCAAATAAAGGCCCAAAAAGCCCAAAAATAAATCTTTTTTTTTTTTAAAAAGCAAAGGGGATGACACTCTGGGAAAATATATTTATATATTCTCTTGCAGAGAGTTCATTAGATTTAAATCCCTTTTAACTCTGTTTGGAATATGTGAAGCTAGTGCCACAGCCGGTTAGCTTAGCTAAGCACAGAATGAAAAAGGGTGATTTGTTAGCTTGGTTTAAAAAAAAAAATTACATAAAACTTTAATGTGATTCAGTGTGTTTATAATGACCTTTAGTCATAGTGAGCTTTAGTCATGTTTAAAAGAGTTTTTGCTGTTTGTTTTTTCCTCCTGTTGTTAGCAGCCGGTTAGCGTATGTTAGCACAGAGGCAGGAAATGGAAACAACTAGCCTGGTTCTGTCTTAAATTTTAAAATATAATCTAATCTGATACAATATGTTAATGAATTAGTTTTTATGGTTCAAAGTTTAAAAGTGATGTTTGAAGGTGTTAGCTCGTTATTTTTCTTCCTCTTGCTAGCAGCCGGTTAGCTTGTGTTAGCAAAAAGGCGGGAAACTTGGAAACAGTAAGCCTGGGTTGCAGAAACATTAAATCTATTTAAATATGTTAATTTGAGTTTAGTTTTGTTGGCAGGTGTCATTTTTTATTCATAGAGAGAGCCTGTTTTATATCTGATTGTCTTGACACTAAACTAACTTTACGATTGTGTTGTTCCGATCACATAATCCCAAATTTATTTCTCATTTAATTATTTCTCCTGCTTTTTGTAAATTTGTGTCTTTAACATCTCAGTCTTATTCTGCTTTGCTGCTAATTCAATTAATATTTTTACTTCACCACGAGGCTCGCACATGATTCATGATCATGATGATTTGTTTTAATTAGATATTTGATGTCAAAAATTACACTGAAGGTTTTCATGTGAGGAAATTCAATTTCAGCTAGTTTCTGGTGGAAATTAAGTCTCAACATTTACTCAAGTCGCTAACTTTTGTATAATTTGAGATGCTTGTATTTTATTTAAAGGTTTCAGTTTTCTGGAACCTTGTGCACTTCTACTCCTTATACTTTATTATTTTACTTCTGCTCAGATATTCATATACAAACTCATAATACAAAACTGTAATCAGTTAGTACATTATTTAACATTAGAATAAGATTAGACGTATTTGCTCCTTAGACAGACATTCAAATGCAACTCTGTGGTACACAAAGTTAGATTTAAATTAGACCAATTTTTATCCGAAGCAATCACTTCAGTTCTTTATTTGAGATCTCGAGAAATTAACTTGTTATCTCTGAAAAATACAACTCCTTAATTGTTACAATGGGAACAGGAGTTACAAAAATTGTGATATATAACATAGGTTTAATCAGTCCATAAAAACCCAATTAAAAAAAACAAAACACACATTCTGTATGGACATTACTAAATGGAAATTTTGTTAATATATAAAAGCAATAAAGGAAGTTTAAAAAAACAAAACAATTTTTGTATTTTATTAGTTCTTTTGTCAAAGGGAAGACTTAACAATTGTCTAAAAGTGGAAGGTACACACACTCTTCACAGGTAGGCCTACAGTGAAGCGAGGGGGCCAAAAGGGGCCCTTATAGAATTATTTGCCCCTGTGGCCACAAAAGAGGTTAATCAGGCCATGGTAGCCTATATTAGATATATTGCGAAATGTACCTTTAAATATTTGAGATTGTATAAACGTCTGATTTAACCATGGACAGTCGTCACGCTGCATCAATCCAGAAAAGGTAATCAAAACCCCTCGCATGTGATCTGTGGCTGCAGACAGCCCAAAGTGAACTGTGAAGACGGAAGTGATCCTCCCACTCGGTTTTGTTTTTTCAGACTCTGAAGTCTTTAAGAAGCTCTTCAGCATTTTAAACATGACAAACCACTAGTGACGCAGTTTCATTTTCACACTGGGTGATTTTTTGACTTTTGACTCGAGTCGTGCTGGGAGGTAAGAGCTCATTTCTTACATCTGGAGTAATGCAGGAGTCATTTTTCTGCCCCACATGTTTGTTAGTGTGTTGTGCTATATTTGACCGTGAAGCCTAAAACAGCAAGTGAAACACCGACAATGTAAACAAGCTCGGGGAATACGGAAGTAGCCTACATAGGTGTATGTAAGGGCTACAATTTTCGTTATATTTGATATCTGCAATACATAAATCTGTGTAAAGCAAAATGTATTTTTATTTATTTATTTATGATTTATTGATAAGGACAGAAGAGCGTTTGTGTAGTCTCAATAAAAGATAGAAACAGTGCAAAAGGAGAAAGAGCAAACTGGGTACAGTAGAATTGTACTCTTAATGTGCGTTTTCATGTTATTGTTATTGTCCAAAAATGCAGCAATAAAAACCTGTTTACATCCCCAAATGATGTGCAGAATAACCAGGACGTATCAAAGTATCCTTGGCAAAGGAAGTACTGTACTGCTTGACAAACTGCTTGACAAAAAAAGGCTGCGTCATATTTTCCTGTTAATGTCTTTTGTCTTATCATCAAAATAAAACCTTCTTAATGTTTTTTAATTAAAGTAGACCTACTCATAGAGAACAAGGGTATTTTCTATCCAATAATGTTAATATTGGATCACTTGTAATGTGTCATTTTACATCATGTTGTCGAGAACAGATCATTTTAGGATTAACTATTCACAATTCAAAATCTGATTTAAAAATTTGATTTATTTTAGTTGAATATTTATCTGCAAACTGGTAGATACTGCAGCTTTAAGATTAAGGCACTGAGTACAATATTTTCCTGTACTCATTGTAAAAGTAGGCCTAAGTGATTCTTATCCTATACCTGCAACTTTAATGTAGAATAACTGAATTTAGTCTTTAAAGAGGAATATCCTGATTTTAAGTTCAGTATACCATACGATGCTTCTTTGTATATTACGACTATCTGTGGCTTTGCAATTTTTTTAATTGCTTGAATTTTTTTTAAATGATTTTGTCTGGTGTTTTAAATGAAAACCTGTTTGCCAACTGTGTTAAGAAGGAAACTTTGATCGGATAAATTGTGCCAGGAATACCAGGAAATAGCTTTCCACTGAAGGTTCTCTGATAATAGTTTTAGTCATGGTCATCACTATCTCAAATGTCTCATGTGTTTTTATTGTAAAAAAAAAATGATGGGTTTTGTTTTTTTTGCCCCCCGCCCTCCTCCCCTCCAAACACACACATACATAATCACATTTTTTATTTATGGGCGTCACAAGACTTATTGCATCAAACTTGAAGTTCCCATCATCACTTTCTCCAAAAGCTGTGATTTGGACACAAACCATTCATTTCTGCTGAATCTGCATGCTTTTGGTTCCTTAACTGAATCAAACCATGAACCCAAATATATGCATCACTTCTCTCTTTCTATCTGAAATGAAGCAGTCATCAGAAAAACATGGTACAGTATCACAGGGTTTTTTACTAAGTTGCCAAACTGCAATAAAGTAATGGAACACGGGGCTGTCACTCCCACTCTGTGGACTCTGCTCGTTTTCTCACATGACGTCTAAAATCGAGCTTTTATTGGCCGTTCAAAGGTTTGTGAGGGAGGCTGACGTTCTGCTGCACGAAGCCACACACACCGTCTGTTAGTCACAGGTGAAGCTTTGGATTTTTAAGGTGGAGATTTCATCCATTTTGGTTTCTCTCTCTCTCTCTCTCTCTCTCTCTCTATTTCAGACTTGACTTTTTCTCTCTAAAGTGCCATGGTATCATTGGGAAATAGCAACAATCACGCGGAGGGAGCTGATCTTAAAAATGGGTCAGAGAGGGCGAGAACACTGAAGCACTTTCCTCCGTACGGCACCATGAGCGGGAACTCATCAGCTGACACCTGTCCAACCTGTCGCGGCACCGGGCGAATACCCAGAGGTCGGTTTTCTTCCATCAAAATGTTTTTTCATGATTTTGTTTATTCTAGGTTCTTGTTTTACAGATTTTTGAGGTTGTTAAATGCAAAAATAACCAAAAACAGCTCGGTGAAGTTTACAGTTTTTTGTCTCTAAAAACGTTCATTTTACTGAGTCAAATCGACAGACACAAATAAATTGATCCACTTTCACATCATTTTAGTGATAATAATTAACTTCCATCTCTATTTTTTTTCTTTTCAACAGGCCATGCCGACCAGCTAGTTGCTGTAATCCCATGTAATGATGTCAGGCTGAAACCCAGACGCACGTAAGAGATGAATTTATTTGTCATTTTTTTACATTTAGAAATATTCCCTGAACGCTCTGTAATCACATCATAGAACAAACTGCTCTTTGAATGAAGCATTACCCTGAGTACATGTTGCACAGGATTTCTAATGTTTGCACCATGTTTCATGTCATTTAGCATGTTTTTTATGTTTGTTTTTGCAGAAAGCTGTACGTTTGCACCTCCATGCTGGTGTGTCTCTTGCTCTCCTGTCTGATCCTCTACTTCCTCTTCCCCCGGAGTGTCACCGTGACGCCCGTGTCGGTGCTGTCCGTCATGGTCTACTTCAACCCAGGCACGATTCAAATGGAGGTCACGGTGAGTAACAGCAGCGATAAGAGCAGAGCCAGTTACATGGGAATCTCTACGTTGTATATAGAAAAAATCACTTCACTGGGAAAAAAAGAAAAAAAAGAGATGTTCCTTTTTAGTTTCTTACTCAGTTGAAAGCTCCTTGTTTCATACAACCTACTACAGCATAAATAGAATAGAATAGAATAGAATTACTATATTGATCCCAAACTGGGAAATTGTGGCGTTACAGCAGCAGGTTATCCAACACACAATATGAGTAAAAAACACAATGTTATCAAATCTAAACACAATATAATATTAAATACAAATTAAATAAGTACTAAAAATATCAAAACTAAGAATGTGAATATATACAACCAGGATTTAAGTTAGCATTACTAGTCTTAAATAGGAAGATTAAATATGAAAGATTAAATGTAAATGTGCAAAAACAGAGTAGTAAATGGACAGTATTGACATAAGTTGAAGTGTATGAGTGTAGACATATTATAATCAGAAACTATACAATATAACGGCGAGTAGACAGACAAATGAAGTGAACATGAGTGCAGGGATAATTTGTAAATTTAACATGTGCAGAACAGATTACAGTATGGAGAGACAGATGTTATCATCATGCACCCTAAACAGTTCGAGGCGTGATATTTACTCCACTGAAACGTCTTTCCTTCAATGTGAATGTCAGAATGAGGGGATGACGTGATCCCACCTCTGTGCCTCCATCAGAGGTAGTAACCGGTGATCATCAGAGCCAGCCGAGGAGAACAGCGCCATGTGCTTGTCTCAGTAGCCCTTTTTCTGATGTCTGCATGTGGGCCCCAGAGTCGCCTGCTCTCAGTCTATACCTCGTTTTCCTCTTTTTTGGAAGGAGAGTTTTTCTTTTCCCCTGACAAGCTGTGTGTGTTTCTTCTTCTCCTAGAACCTCATCAACATCACCAACGAGAACTTTGTCCCGGTTCAGATCGTTGAGTTCGACATCCAGTGTCTCATTTCCGAAGTGGTGGTGGGCAAGACCAAGATAAGTAACATGACCTCCATACCGTCCCGCTCACAGAAATCGGTGAGTCTTGCACAAAATCAATCACAACAGAATGCTCTGCCCTTCTCTTTTCATATCTTACCCCTCTCTCTCTTTTTTTTTTGAACATTTGCAGTACATCATTAAGAATGAGCTGACTATCTCTGATACAGGATTGTAGTAAGTTTACACTTTTCATTTTCAGAAAGCTCTTCAAAGTGTCTTTTTCTATTTTCATGTGTCGATGTCCACTCACTAACGGCTTCTCATCTTTCAGCGATTACTGCAAGTCGACCTCGATCCATATTCACACGTTGTTTCTGGAGCTGCAGTAAGTATCCATCTCAGTCTGAACATCTCAAACTTACAGAGACCTGAATGCATCACTTTGTGTAGAGAGGGGCTGAAAGTCTTATCCTCTAAAGTCATATCTTTCAATCTAACATGTTCTTAGAAAAAAGAGTCAGATATCGAGGAAAGAGAGATTGATTGGGGAATGACATGCAAGAAAGCAGCCACAGGTCAGATTCGAACCTGGGCCGCCTGCTTGGTGGACCTCCGCCTCGGTACATGGGGCGTGCACACCAACCACTAGCCCACCAGCGCCACATTAGTCTGCTCTTTTAATTGCAAACCACACTTTGCAATCAACAGTAATCCGATACTGCAATCTGCAAATAGTCAATAATCTGCATCAATTCCTTTTTTTTACCACTTGGGGGCAGCAGAACAAGCTGGAAAAAATATATAATCATCTTATGAATATATTACCTGATATGTAATCATATGTGAACTAAAAACAACCACACGTGCTAATGCTAAGGTCTTTTCTCACTGTGTTAAATATTCTCTCTGCCTTTTTCTCTCTTTTGGTCGTCACTAAATCTTGAAAAGAACAAATGACAGCGTGACAAATACTGTGTCTGTTATCAGTCAAGCAGTGTACATTTGGGTTATCTGAGCTTTCTCAGTCAGAGGTGTAGCTTGTCAACAGGAAAGACAGGCAACTAATTGCGGCCCCAGTGGTGGTTGGCTGTCGGTTGTAGTGTTTGCGGTGTGTTCAAGTGCAACTTTTTGACCCAAAAAAAAGGTGCTGTTATATGACGCCACAGACCACAGTCAGCCTTCGTCGCAACTAGTTCTTTGCCGTCTGCTTGGTGTGTCAGGGCCTTTAAACCAAAGCAGGGGCCCAAAATGTGCACATTTTCAATGACAGTAGGAAACCTCCCTAAGGGGGTCCTTCTTATCTGACAGCACTCAGTCTTGTTGCCCTGCTAAGCGTCGCATGCATTATTATTGCTGTGTAAAGTTTGTCAATGAAAGTCAAGAGGAATTTTTCTATTTATTGAAAATGCTGGTTTGAGGGGCCCCCCCAACTGATTTTTGGCCCAGGGCCCCAACAGACTCTCGATCTATCGCCACTGTTTTCAGTTGTATTGAACCAATATAGCGCAGAACGTATATGGTGGTTTTCCGTCGGCTGTAGTCTTTGCGGTGTGTTCAAGTGCAACTTTTTGGCAAAAAAAGGCGTTGTTAGTCGATGCCACAGTCTTGGTGTGCTTGGTGTGTCAGGGCCTTAAATCCAAAGCAGGGGCCCAAAATGTGCACATTTTGCAATGCACTCAGTCTTGTTGCCCTGCTAAGCGTCGCATGCATTATTATTGCTGTGAAACGTTTGTCAATGAAAGTCAACAAATAAAAACTAAGAGGAATTTTTCCATTTATTGAAAAAGAGGAAGAGGAGTAAGCGTCAGGAAACTGGCAGACTAAATGGGGATGACTGCTGGTCTGAGAGGCCCCCCAATTGTTTTTATGGGCCCCTCAGTGGAGAGCTAGGATCTTCACTGTTCTCAGTTGTATTGAACCAATATGTGTGTTTAAACAATAAAAGAGTCAGGCTGATGAGAATATGTTAAGCAGGCCAGGAAAACAAAACTCAGTGACTGCAGCACACTGTGGAGCTCCAGGACTGTGATAAGAGCTGCTTAAAAACATCAGACAAAGACGCCGCAGCAGACGCTCCAACAGCCTCCAATAATGTTTCTTGTTTTTTTTTTTCCTCTCCACAGAATGACAATGAACATTTCTTATCTGTCGCACACGGAGCAGCTGTCTCTAGACACCTTCGAGTATATTGACTGTGGCACCAATTCCACAATCCCGCATCCTGTGACATGATGAAATGGAAATGAAAAAAAGTGATGAATATTCCGCCTGCATTGCACCACGATCCCGTCTGTAAGAGACGTGAGTGAGCTAATGATAAATACTGTGACAGGTATCTTTTTCTGTATGTTGTTTTAGCATACTGTAAGACTTAAATCAATCACTACAAGGATGTGATTAAAGAATACAGACACTTTTACTTCATGAATGTTTTCTTTGTTTGACATACAGTCAATCTGTATTAAAAACAATGTGGTTTTTAGAAAGTATAAGTGCACAGTTCTTGAATTGAAGAAGTAAAAAGTGTAACTTTTTGTTGGAAATTCTGCTGCTTCTAAAATGTTTTTAAGGCTGTTTACTTTTTTGTCCGGGTGACCGATTTTTTTATAAATATCTTTTTTTTTAATTTGAAGCCGATGATCTTGTCTTTTGAAAATTTGCACTCCATTAAAACTGTAGCATGTTGGTGTCTGTATGTTATGGTCTTTATTCACTTTACTTAAAACGAGTTTGCTGCCACATTTCAAGACACTTCATAGATACATGTTTAGAATTAACTGTCAACAAAACTCGAAATTTCCTCCAGGTCCTGAAGTTCTTGAGAGTGGACACAGGGTGGAGCTAATGCTTTCCTGATTGACATCTCAGCTAGTCAACGCTTTGCACTTCAAGGCAGTGGCGGTTCTAGACCACTTTTACTCTGGGGGCAAAACTTCCTTTTGGAGGGGTGGCCACAGGGGGGACCAAACTCAGTGTTACAGGAGCACTGGCCCCTGTTGGCCCCTGCTTAGAACCGCCCATGCTTCAAGGTGAAGTACTGGTGCCAAATTTGGTTGAGTACATTTCTTTGCCAAGTGAAAACTCTTACTAAAAGCCATTACAAGAGAATGGCTGTGCTTATCTAGAAAGAATGTACTGCACGTGTAGTTGTCAAGGTTGTGGTGCAGAAATCATGACTTTATAATACAATAGAGCCTTTATGACATTTACAATAAAAACACCAAAACACTTCTTAAGGGCACAACTTTCACACATCCTCATTTTTACAACGAAACATGCACTCAAGTTAGAGAAAAAAAGAATATTAATATAATATTAAGAATAATGGGGATATTTTGCACAACAAACACTTTATTTGCATGGCATAGCTTACTTTTGAGGAAAAAGTTAAAAAATATTTTAGAAGAATTCAAGTAGAAATCCTACTGACGTTTAAAGTCAATCATATTAATGTTAATAGTGAGGTACAGGTGTGATATTATTCGCAACAAACTGGGTTTTCTCTGTGCAACCGCATGTGTTGCAGTTCGTCCTTCCACCGGCAGAGGGCGCGGAGTTGCAGTCCAGGTGGGTTGTGACGTCACCTGGGCTCTAGCTGGCTGCTGCTGTCCGGGGCTCCTCACACACACTCAGTGCTGCTGGAGAGCAGGACCAGAGTGGATGTGACCGACCTGGGACGAGGACCGTTTTGTTTACCAAGTCAACTACCATGGATGTGTTTATTTCTTGTGGATAATGTTTCATCGCCGCACATTTAAAAAGGTACGCACGTTTATTTGTTATTATGTACGCAAGAGGAAAGTCTTTTAAAATTTGGCGAATTCATCCCGAACAAGCTGTCATTAAACTACAGAGGACGCATGTCTCTATGAGTGCCTTATATTAAGGAAGTAACCTTTTAAAGCACTCTGGAGGAGATTTTTTTTAAAGGAATTTAATTTATTTGCACTCTTAAAACATCATAGAAATAACCTGCAATTTAAAGTCAATGTGCAGGAGAATAAGAAAACTGAGGTGCCTCATCTGCAAAAGAATATAGTCAAATAAAATCAAGTTATGAAAACAAATATTCTCAAACGTGACTGTGCAGTTTGCCTCTGAACAAAAAAAAAATCGTTGCTTTAATTAAAAATAAATGACGTTTTGGGCTCTGTAGTGAATAATTCATATCTTTCTGTAAACGTACAGTGTCCAAAAAGCAGCTGTTTTGATGGGTATCTGGATGTCAACAACAACCGGATTAGTCCTGCTGCTGCAGTCCTCATACACAGCAGTGAATACATATCACCCATCCACTGCAATGAAATCAATCTGCCCCCAGGAAAAGCCCTTCAGGTTTAGCTGTCTTAAGAGGATCGGAGGGATCGGGGGGGATCTGGATAACCTCGGCCGTCCAATTAACTGTTGTTGTTCTGTGTGATGTGTCACCGACAAACAAAGGGCATTATATTGATTTGTGTAAATAATGTATTAGAGAAGTTAATAAAGTATGCACGCATTGTTTAAATCTCAGGACAGGGATGACATCACTCCCGCTGATAATTATTATCTTCTCTTTGTGGTCTCTGTAATCTAAATGGCATTAAGATAGCGAATACATTCCTTCAGCCGCCATTGTGTTCTCATTAAATGCTAACTACGTGTGTGTTTGTTTTAGATAAGGTCACCGAGGACAGGGAGCAAATGCCAGAATACTGAAAGAGGATTAAACCAGGAATCCGTCACCTCCCCCTAAGTAGGTGTGAATTTGCTGGCTTGCCACCATGGGGAACCAGCTGACCGACATGGCACCCAACACGTCGTTCCTGCCAAGCTTCCAGTGCCTTCACGTGGTCGTCATCGGGCTCGACTCGTCCGGGAAGACCTCGCTGCTCTACCGGCTGAAGCTGAAGGAGTTTGTGAACACGATCCCGACGAAGGGCTTCAACACGGAGAAGATCAAAGTGGCCGTGGGGGCGTCCCGGGCGATCAACTTCCAGGTGTGGGACGTGGGCGGTCAGGAGAAGCTGCGGCCCCTGTGGAAGTCGTACACCCGCCGCACGGACGGGATGGTCTTCGTGGTGGACTCGACGGAGCTGGAGCGCATGGAGGAGGCCAAAGTGGAGCTCCACAAGATCACCCGCACCTCCGAGAACCAGGGCGTCCCCGTGCTGGTGCTGGCCAACAAGCAGGACCTGGACTCGGCCTTGTCCGTCGGCGAGGTGGAGAAGCTGCTCGCCGTGCACGAGCTGAGCACGTGCACGCTGCGCCACGTGCAGAGCTGCAGCGCCGTGGACGGTCAGGGACTCCAGCCGGGCCTGGAGAAACTGTACGACATGATCCTGAAGCGGAAGAAGATAGTGAAGCACAACCGGAGCAGGAAGAGATGAACTCTGTTGCTCACGCTGAGAACGTTAAGTTGAGGAGATTTTATCCACGAGACACTTTTTAATGGTCGCTTTTAACGGGAGAGCGATTTGTGCCAACAAAAACAAGAACCACAAACGGCCTCGGGGTCGGAGAAATGGATTGGCTCATAACAACCGAAGCAGTATTGACTTATTCTTTGTTCTACAATGGTGCAGCTGACCTTTGAAAGCTCAACTTATAGATTTAAAAGGGAAACTTGGTCGCAGTTAGTCCTCACTAAGTGCTTTTCTAAAACTTGATTTAAAGAAGGATTCTAACAAGACGTTTGCTTGTTAACTGTAGTAATTACAAACACTTTTGCATCCATACGGCAGGCGTGTAGACGAGACACATATCATATAGAAATGTTCGGACATTTTTTGTCCCACAAATTCTTCCCCTAAATATTTATTCTACTCTTTGTGTTAGCATCGGAGAGAAAAGAAGATTCTTGTTTTGAAATCTTGTGAAATGAAAGAGAGTTCAGTGGTGATGAAGAAGCACAAATTATTTTTAATTTTCTTCACAATGGAATCAGAAATCCTAAGTGCATTCCCTTCATAGCCACAGAGGCTCAGTGTCAGCGATTCTTAATAAAACTGTTTATATACAAATTGTACATTTTTTGTAACACTGAAGACTTAATAAATCTACGCACTGTACAGAACACCCCCTTTGCTTTCTTTGCAGTTCATTGAACCGAGGAATCCTACAACGGGTGAGGTTTATCATATTATCAAGCAAAATAATCTAAAACATTTACATTGTACTATAAAAAATCATCAAATATCCATGGCACACGGAAAATGTGAAAACTTTTCTTGTATTTTGTTGTGAGCGAACAGCACGTTTCACCTGCAACTTCTTCAGGTTCTTTCACAATAAAATACAGAAAAGTTATTTTCAGTGTGCCACCGATTTTTGATTTCTCTTTCATGGTATGTTCCTGCAACCGTGCACACCTCAGAATGTATATAAACTGTGCACGGGTTACCCTGTTGGCCATTTATATTGTTCTCGTTAAAGCAGCTGTAATCGAAATGTTCATATTATCATATTAGCAAAGAGCTATATGGTTTTTATTGTCAAATCCACAACAGTTATCAACGTCTCTACAGTTTACTTTAGGGTTTTTTAGCTCAATGTTTTGGTTTTCTTGCGTCTTTTTAGTAGCTCTTGTCGCTGTGAATTTGTGTCAGCTGCAAGTGAAAGTTGTTTTTTGGTGAAATAGCCTAAAAACAACACAGCATGTCATGCCCCTATAGACACAAAAAGTTAGCAACTAGCTGCTGGACGCTGGAGAATTTAGAATCTAAAGAGACAGATATTTGCCTCAGGATTTGGTGGAGAGACCAACAAAGGACGCTAAAACTATTAGAATATAAGGAGGCAGAAATCTGTTATCTTGCATCAGATTTAGTCGCGTGGATATCTGACTCTTGTCTTTACCCATACATGCATATTCATGGCTTAACTGAAGTAAATGATGGAAAATGAGCGATTTAAATTTGTGTGATTTCAAAATATCGAGGCAAATCGCCTCACATTGTATGCTCAAAGCTTCTATAATCAATATTCTTCTATCAAATAATGGTTTGATGTGGCCAACCTACAAAGGTGTATTGCATGACTCAACATTTTCCCAAAGGAGAATTTTAGTGTCTTTTAGCTGTTCACTTTTTGTTTTGGCCTTCATTGTCTTCTCCACAGCAGGCGGCTGCTATTGTCTGTAGAACAATCTCAAAAACCCTCAAGATGATTGAAAACACAGCTTAAAAATCTGCAGAGAGACAAAGTCAGTGACCAGCTGTAGGAGCATTTAAAAGTGAAAGAGCCAAATGTATTCATTAACAGTTGGTGGAGACCAAACATTGAGCTACAAGTATTGGGACGTAAGGAAGCGCAAATTTGTTGCTTATAAAATGACTCGCATCTAAACGTAGACGTCTGGAGCTTCGACCCTCCTCCTCTTGAATCAGCAAATTAGGCTGTCAGAGAGACCCTCCCAACACACACACACACACACACACACTCCCCCCACTGAGACCAACACAATCCATTCACTCTGCTTCCAGCCTCCTAGTCCTCCAGCTGCCGACACTGTAATTGCATCAGTTAGCAGTGAGGTGGTTCAGAGGTGAGGGGAGGTGGGGGGTTTAGTCCTGTGGTGTGAACATGTGGGATTGAGCCACCTGAGGCCATCACCAGCACATGTTCTGCTTCGCTGAGCCTCTCACACACTGACTTCAACACAGAGAGAAAAAAAACCCAATAAAAAATATTATTTTAATGAGTGGAATAGCGTGGTTCAGTAATAAGTCATGATGACAGCAGTTTGCAGTCACGTTTATATATTTTATGACCCAAGATAATTACAGTCTTACCTGAGGGTGTGTTGTTTTCCAAAGGGAATTATACCCCTCTGTGTGTTTTTGCAGCTGAAATAGAGTTAACGTTGCCTAAAACAGAACAAAATCTGCCTTTGATTTTCACCTTACTTTTGTGCCACTTTGGTGTTTTTGAGAATATTGCATCTAGAAAAACTTTGACCCATGTATTCAACATAGAATTGAATGTGTGTTAAGTAAGTATTATTTGCCTGCTGCAACATTTTGTGACCTGCAGAAGCAATTTAAACCTATGTGTGGCGTGTTTTAACCCACATACTTTTCAAAAATCTTTTAAGTTGCAGCTCAAAGAGGATCTGATGCAACAAGCAAACGAGGTCGGATCTACAGGTCACACATTGTTGACCTGCATACCATTTAGTGTGTGTGCGTGTGTGTGTGTGCCGTGTATTCAATTCCCCTGACATGAAGAGATAATGACTTGTTACCTACTCAGAGGCCCTCTTGCTCAACGTTTTACATTTCTGAAAGACAGCCGCAGACATTAATACATTCACATATGATCAGAAAAGGAGACCAACGCGAACACATTGCATGCAAGAAACACGCACGCACACACGTCTTGACCACCGCGACCTCAGCGTCCCTGTTTTTCCAACCACGGTGAGCTCATTAAAAACTTCTCAAGGTTATCTTTTGCAGAATCATCTTGACACAGCAGCTGGTCTCTGAATAAATTAGCATCATGATGTGGCTGTTTCTTTTTTTTTCTTCTTCTTCTGAAGCCGAGACACTTAAAGTGGGCATGTGAAGAAATATATATCAGAGGAGGTGTAAAAGATGGTGGGCTACATCTGAGGACAGGTGCTGACAGTATGATGCGCACTTGGTTGACTCACTGATTTGAAAGCGTGATCCATCCAGAGGGAGCTGCACGTGTGGTGTCTTTTTTTTTTTTGTCATTTCTTTGCATGTTTCTTGTCACATAGCCTACTGCACAGTCTCTCGCTTCCCTTCACATCACACGTCTCCGTCGTGTCTCTTTTTTTCTATTTTAAGTGTAATCGTGGCTGACAAGAAAGACACGAACCGGGGGAAGCCTCGAGGATTGTGTGTCAGGGATTAGACACGGGAATCACACACGACCAGGTGTATCCCTGGTATCATGTGGCATAAAGCCAAATACAGGCTAAACATCAGGGTTAAAAAAACACACACATTTCCATAAATCTACACTGTAAAAAGTCACAAACAAGATTATAATGGTTCAACCAGACTAGCAGCTCTCTCTCGCAGCCTGAAGCTGTAGAACTAGTGGACATGTCAACCATCTGATCGCTGAATGCTATTTTGAAGCTTAAAGGTGCATCCTCAGGGAACTATGATTTTTTTTAGGATAGGCATTTATAAGCTTTTTGCTTCTGCCTATTCCTTTTCAGTCATTACATAATACATGACTATGTTTGAACTGTCTGTATTGTTTAAAAATTATTGTATATGTATAATGGCTGAATAAATACTCATACATACATACATACATTTGCAGGAGGGTCAAATCCTGATGGATGGACAGGGGTAGCATAGCATAGCCCCCCCTTGGAATCTGATTGGCCACCCAAGGTGCCACCTCAAAATCGTGAAATCCGATTGGCTATTTGCCTTGTCAGAGGTGGGACTTACATTAAAACAAACTATCTTTAAAGAATTAAGCCTGGAGGTTTGATATGTTTCCATTCTAAAAGTCACAAGAATGTAGCCTAGATATGAATAAATGAACCCTTTCGTCCTGCCACCCCTGCACAAGTCCGTGTCCCAGTTTGGCAAAACCCCAGTTTAAAAACAAAATACACCTGACATGCACAAAGATTCATTCATATCCATCTATTGTTCATTCAGTCAGGGTTGAAGTAATGAACCTGCTTACAGAGGTGGCCTAAAACCAAAAACACACAAACTAAATTTCAGGAGTATTTGAGGAAGGTAGACACCCTGAGTATTTCACAATCTAAAAACATGGACTACAAATGGCTTCAACAACTGGAACAAACTCGAAAATATCCAGATAAATAACAACGGAGCAATAACGCTCCGCTGCCGCCTCTTTTATTGCCCCCCCTAGATGAAAAAGCAATAGGGTACTTGGCCGTAATCCAAGCTTTTTAATGTGCCCGGCCGTGGCCAAGACATAATTTTCCATCTCTATGGCAGCCTGAAGTCAGCAGTCACTAAAGGGTGACCTGTGAGGCCAGCGGTGGGGGTCAAATTGCTTTTGGTGGTTGGATGTCCAATCCAGCTGAGGTTACTGAGCAGGGCAGAGAGATTAGAAGAAAAGAAGCTTGGATCAATAACTTGGATCATCACCTCTCACTATCTGTTCTTTGTCTTTTTCTTTTTTTTTCACTTTTTTTTTTTATCTCCTTCCAGCTGTCTCTATTTAATCCTCTCCTGTATGGGGTCGTCGATAGGCTCGGCTTTATTTGCTTTCCCACTCTCCACGCGTTTATCGGTGTCAGTGTCCATGAAAATATCTCACATTTCACATCAACAAGGCCTTTCTAGGAATTCGACCTTGTTGACGTTGCTGTGTATGGAGGGGGTTGACTTTTCGCAGAGGAGGGACACACTGCAGAGTGAAGGTCCTTTTTTTTGCCGGTTCAAAGGGACAATGTTTGTAGGAGGGCCCAGATTAGTTGCTCTGGCTTTTTTATTCCCTAAAGGTCGTAAAGCTGCCACTCGGCCTTCATTTGGAGTCGATGCTGCAGCTCTGAATGGATGGGAAGGGATTGCGAGGGGAAAACTGGGGCTTGACTTGAACACTATAGTGTAGTCTGTCAAGCTTGGGGCATTAAGTGAAGAAAGAGTAAAGGGTGTGTGGGAAGCTCAATGGCTGTTTCTGAAAGGTATAGGCTATCTGACAAATCATAATTTGACTGTTTCTCGATTGATCAGCTGCTGCAGAGACACAGATTATTGAAGAATTGAGGAAAATATGGCCATAGTTCAAATTAACACACATTTAAAAACCCATTATAACCCAATTTTCATAAAAGTTGACGTTAGTATAAAGCGACTTCACAGCTAATTTGACTGGTTAGAAGGTATAATTAACTGGTTTGCATTGTTAACATTACTGGTGCAATGTTATCGTTCCCTTATCTTAATCCATGGTAAGCATTTAACAAGTGACAACCTCCAGTGTTGAAAAATGAAGCCAACTCAGAAGTGCAAAACCCTGCAGTTCCGATAGTGTCCACTTGAGGCTGGCTGCAGAAGCCCTGGAAGTCACATACACACCCGTTAATAAAAAGTTAGTTTTACCAGCAGATTAGTTCTGTATTTCTAAAGAAGGACTGTCAGAATGTTAATGTGATCAGCATTTTTTTCTTCATCCCAAGTTCATCAGTTACGCAGAAAATAATCATCCTACAAAATGTGTCTTCACTGAAAATAAAAAGACGTTTTACAGAAGGTTTAATGATGGATTTTCCTTTGTTTTAATTTGACAGCCTTTTAATCCGGAGTAAATTCTCTCCACCCACATCACCACCCGAGGTTTTCCCCTGATCCCACACAAGGATTACCCACAAACCCATCTGGCACACAGCAGCCAGCAGGGTGTGCATGATCCGTGCCCAGTTGCCAAAATAAACAGGAGCTCTTTTTTTAATCCCGACCATTAACTGCTGTTTAAAAGCAGACGGGCCTCTGAGCTGCAACCCAGATATCTGCAGAGCCGACACGCTGTGAGGTGCTATATCAAGATCAGGCTGTTTATTTGTGTCACTCTGCAGCGGGCTGATCTGGGAATGTGCTGACTTGGGAATTATGTGGCTTGATTTAATGTGACAGAAGGACTTAATGTGATGGAGCGAGACATAAATGATTGCCACAGTTAAAGGGAGTCTCTGCTATTTTAATCTGTGAATCTTTGCAGCAGCAGACACTGAGCAGTTTCAGAAATGATGGTGTACTTTTATTTCGCAGGGTTTCTTTTGGGACAAAAAATGCTTTAAAGGAAGAATGTGCAACTTTTTGATGCAGTAGAGGTCGCCCTTGAGCACCAGCATGAAACCAAAACAAACTGCTGCTTGGTGACACCTCCGCTATTCTGAAGCCTCCGCTCTCCTCCAGCCGCACACCTCCAACCCCTCTACCCTCGCGTTTGCACAAAGGAGTTTGTTTGTCAAATTGGAAAGCACCATAATTAAGCCCTAAGCGCAAAATTATCCTTGTCTCGAGCTGCATTGTTGTGTTAGCATGCTAATGTTAGCGCTCTTTAGTTAGCTTGTAGCTTCACATTGCATGTAAATTGACACAGAATGACCGTGATCTAAAGACACTTAGTGACAAATAAGCAGTGAGTACAGTATGTTATTCTTCTTTTCCCTAATCCCTTTAAACAGCTTTTAAACGCAAGGGGATGAGCCGGCCTGCCGTCCCGTCCAAACACGGCTCAGACAACATCGCAGGCAGCGGGACTCGCGCGTCACACTCATTGTAGACAGTCATGACTCAGAGAGACATTTACACAGGATATACTTGATTACTGTTGACCATGTAAAATGTCACACATTCTGAAAAGTTTAAAAATAATCCCCCACCCCTATTCAGTGTGTGCCGATCCAGACATGAGCTTATTAGACCAATTTAGTTTTTTGTACCAGCATGGCTGCATGCCAGCATTTTCCAGCACTGGAGGTTGCTGCTTAGTACACACTATTGTTCACTGCTGTTCTGTAACACCACTGTTGCTACCTCCAATGGGGATACAGATGTGGGATCACTTCGTTCCCCCATGACCCCGTCTGTGACATTCACAGTCAGGTCGAAACGTTGCAGGGACCTAAATATCGAGCCTTAAACAGGCAGTCTGATTAGGGCTTATGAATGTTTTTTATTCATGCAAAGGGCGAACAAGTGAATGATTTTGTATCCCATAAACCTATGTTACCAATATAATATGAAGGACAGTTTGTTAAAACATAAAAGCACAGATGTGTCTGAAGGACAAATAACTGGATCGTCTGCAAACACACACACTTTATCTTCAAGGCCTTACTGTCTCTCCCAGTGTGTCTTCTGTTGACTTTGCTCCCTGGCTCAGTTAAGTGAGGGACCCCTGAGCTGTGGCTCTCAGCTAGACGCAGCAGCAGCAGCAGCTGTAATGGCCTGTGTTGATGGTTTCGATCTGCCTTGTAGAGATAGAAAAAAGCACGTGGAAGCGAGCCTGCACGTGAGTCGTGGAGCTCATGGCTAAAGAAATCATCATGTGCTGACCGGTCGTGTTGGAGAGGTTTATTTCTCTCTCTGCTTGTGATGCAGTGTGATTGCACATGGAGGTTGCACATGCATCTCTATTTTCTCCAAAACACTTCAGAAATAATTTTTTCATGGACGGACTAGCCTTGTAGTTTAGTTTGGGATGTTAAATTGGGAGAAGATGGAATCCCCGTGTTGGTAAAATCTGAAAATCACTGACTTTTTAAATAAACTGTAGAAATAAAATCAGGTGTGGGCTAATTATGAATCAAATATTTATTTGACAATTCCTTAATAATTTCCTTGTTTCCAATAAAATTATGTGTGTCAGATGAAGAAAAGCTTAGCTATGAATGCTTCTTACTCTCATTATCCATGCACAATAGACTGAAGATTGCATTGTACACACGGCCGAGGTATCTTGTCCAGCGTTGTGAAGGGGAACCCATGCGGACCAGATCTGGTATTCGGAGCTTGTTCCCCCAAATGAGGCACCCATAGTGGCCTTTTTGTTCACCACAGCCATGATCAGGTCGTTCATCAGCCATCACGGCATTCCTTTTGTTGCTTTTTCATGTTATTTTATGAAAGATTTTACTGTTTGAGTGCCTGAAGCTGAGAGCCAGAGTGTGAGGACAGAGCTCCAAATCAGGCAACCCCAGAAACAGACATCATGCTTGAATAAAAACCTGGCTCTGGAGGTTTTTTTTAAATTTTTTATTGCAGATCAGCAATAAAATCTCAGACTTTTAGTGGCCTTGAATGCACTGCACAACCCAGCCCTCAGTGATTATGTGACAAGAGTGAGTTTAATCCCACATGGAGATGTCGTCATTCACTCAAATCTAAATCAACCTGGATATGAATTTCTGTCGAATGCACAAAGAGCAGCTGGCTATAAAACGATTCAACACACTTTCCATTTTCTCATGCTTTTGGGCCTGATTTGTGCTTTGTCAGCTCATTTTAGAGGCTGGCGCCCTAGTTTGTACTGTATACTCCTGGCGCAACTACAAGAGGCTGTTGCATAGGACACCTAAAATGCTGATTTAATTCTTTGGTCTCAGCCTTATTTCCCCGGGCATTGTTTTCATCCCTAAGTAATTCTCTATACCGCTTTATGTTAAATCTGTGAAAATGATCAGAGAGAGAGAGAGAGAGAATACTATATTATCCGACATTATTAACATTCTTGGAAATGTTTTTATGACTTGTTCTTTGTTGTTATATGTAAGCCTACCTATTGGCCAATGTATCACCCTTCCACCAAATTTCATGAGAATCAGGTCAATAGTTTTCATGTAATCCTGCTAACAGTCATATAACTCCTCAGACAAATAGGCATGGTGGAGGTAAAAGTAATGGAGACTTCAAACAGCTTTCTACCTTGTGTAACCTTGCTGTTACATCAAGCTTCAAGGGTATTGTAGCTCTTTGTTTAACCGCTCGTCTACTGAGCCCCCTGTGAGCGTAGGTGACATGCACAAAGTCCTCCAGCGCTGCCTTAATCCCGTTAGACAGACCTGAAGCCGGGAGTGTTGCCAGGAATCACCAGAGGAACGGGACCAGCGGTTCACAAATAGCCTTAAGTCCTGTCTAGACAGGCGAGCTAATGGATGCTAACGCCATGGAATTGCAGACGCATAATCTGACAAGTGATTAAAGATGACAAAACCTGATGAAGGTATCTCTACTGAAGCATTGTTTTTATTAATTTACTGCTCAGAAGGAGGTCTCTGTTTCTGGAAAGATGTTAAAAATGTACTTATCATTGGCTGTCAGAATTAGTATCTTCTTTTGGAGGGGGGAGCTAGCTCCCTTGGTTAAACAGGAATTGATTTTCCTACAGGTTCTGAGTTAAGTATTTGTTTTTACATAGCAGATTACTTCCCTAAATTTGAGTACTGTCTCTGACAGTATGAAGTCTACCCGACCACATTTGAAAACATTTTAGCCTGCTAGCGTCACACTAGTTAACATTAGCAGCCAGTCAAAGCTAACAGGTCAATTTGGAAATTGTATTCTTTAGAGGTGACAACAACATGTAAACATCAGCTCAGATCATTAAATCCTTTATTTCCCTGAATCTAATGAACTAAAGACTAAAAATATTAATTGAAAAATTTAAAAATCAATCTCTGCAGGAGCACAGTGAGCTTACTTTTCATGATTACTGTATTAATTTCTATAGTGATGAACGAATCTTGTCCCCCTTTCTTCTTCTTCTGGCACCTTGCCTTCAATTGACAACAGAATAAATAAAGATTTGATTGCTGACTTGCAGGAAACCGTTTCTGCACAAAAGTCAGTAAACTAAGAAATAAATACAGTTTCCTGCAGATCCTGAAAACTAATCAGCATCAAACAATGCTCGAGTTTTTCTATCTTTCTTATCAATTTCATCTGCTCATCGCTGATAAAAGAACAGAAAACAAAGACATCGGACCAAGTCCTTCATGTCCCTTGTTGTTATATTTCCACATGGTGCAATATGGTGAAATCCAGTGTTTGCGCTAAAACTTTTCCTTCCCACTCGATTGAGCCTGCAGCTTTATTTTTTTATTTATTTCACAATGACAGCAGGGTGCACAGCTGAAACCATCATGGCTTTTTTTTCTTTTTCTTTGTCCATGCCCTGAAACACCCCCCCCCCCCCCCCCTCCATTACTATAATAGGAGAGGAGCAAGAGGGAAGTAAATGGAAAGCCATTGTGTGAATGCTTTCTGGAATATGTCCCATGGCACACATTCAAATCACCCTAAATGGAGCATCCAATGATCTGTAACTGTGCAGAGGAGATTGCCTCAAACAGCTTCCGCCTGCCCTCTTTCATTAGGAACTTATTAAACCTGAATGGAAACTCGGAGAAAAGAAAAACGCCGCGGGCATCACTTGAATTGCGTCTAAATACCCTGTCAGTCTGTCAAGGGTAACAGTGCAGTTTGAGTGGAAATGCAAAGGATTTTAGACTACAGCATGACAACTTGCTTTAACTTGGAAATATTTCTATTAACAGCACATGCTGGGATGAGGAGTCAAATAAATAAATATTTGCAAAAAAAGGAGAATAGATTAATATTCCCCACCCTAATCTTGTTTTTTCTATTGCTTGCTTCAATTTAAAACTGTGATCTACATTGCATGTTATTTTTTCTCTTAGAGGCAAAAGTGAAAGCTCTCTCGTCCCTGTCAGCTGCATTGTTAGTGTGTTGCTCAGCGTGTGTCAGGGGACAGCAGCTCAGAAGGTGAAGCGGGCAGGACAGAGGAAAGCATCGTATTACACAATGTGTGTCCTGGTGGTCCGTGCAGCAGGACAGGGATGACAGGCAGAGGCCGGCAAAGACACACGGTGCATATGGTCCCCTGACAGCTAAAGATACTGCAGTGCAGAGACAGAGGAGAGAGAAATGAGGGGGAAGGATGGAAATACAGGTGCATGCTGACACCAGTAACTCTCATTCTGTGCTGTAAAATGACTATTATTAGACGATCTCACACTGACATGATTGAATGGATATTAAGAATGCACGACTTGTTCTCTGATAATTTTCACACGCTTGGAGGAGAGATGTTCCCCGTTCACAGATGACAAGTAGTCGTGCAGGATGATTAGGTTTGAATGCTGAAAGTGATTACTATCTCACGTTTATTCACATGGAGGAGAACATTACTCCAGCTCTTTAAAGTCATCTAAGTTTATTATTTGACCATGAGAAATACTACAAGGTTTTCAGTCTTAATAGTCTGGACTCTGGTTGTTGGTGAATGGAATCTGTTAGTGTGATGGTCACATTGTTGAGCTTAGATTTTATTTAGATTTAGAAGATTTTAAGGTAACACTTTACTTTACAGTTCCGCAAAGTAATTAGGTGCTAATTAGACAAACTTTTTAATTTATTTATTTGAAATTAGCCCCAAATTTCATGACAATTGGGTAAAAATTAGCACGCAACTTCTTTGAAATAATGCCCAAATTTAATTGTAAGCAAGTCATAATTGGTAAGTAACTGTTTTTTCCAATTTATTACCTGCTTATCTTGAAATAGCAGAATATAATTAATATATATATATATATCATAATATAATATAGAGTATAATTTAATTATTATTATAATTATGTTGGGATAATTCTCCATACATTTTGTGGTGAATTGTGATTTAATTTAAACTAAATTATTTGCTAATTGTCACCTTCTTACCATGGAATTTGGGGGTAATTTCAAAGAAATTGGAAAAAACAGTTACTTACCAATTATGACTTGCTTACAGTTAAATTCAGGCATTATCTCAAAGAATTTACGTGCTAATTTTCACCCAATTGTCATGAAATTCGGGCTATTTTCAAAGAAATAAAAAAAAAAGGTCACCTAATTACGATGAAATTTGCGGACCTGCAAAGTCAAGTGTTACCGATTTTAACAATCTTACAGTGTGGGCCGGGAATAACTAGATTTAAGACATGAAGACACATAACCTCCTTAATCTGTGTGTAAGTGGGGAAGCCTCTGAGTATATCATACAGCTGTATGAGCAGCTCTGACACATTTTCAAACAAGACAGAACATCACAAGATTAACAGAGGTAGCTTTAATTCAGGGATATTGCTAAATCATTGCATTATGTTGTAAGGTGTTTGAATGATGCTATTCATCCTCTGTAACCACATCATGTAATTGTAACCCACTTACCAGCAATAGTACCACATCTGTATTACTTTTCAAAGATAGATTCTATCAAATGTTTTTTTGTGGGGAAGAAGTTGTGCGTGTAAAAACGGCAAAGCCTCACAGGAAGTAGTCTGTCAGTGTAAACCGCTCTGATTGGATTATGTAAAGTAACTTGAAGCAGGTGTTTGTCGGACCCACCCTTCAGCATCAGCATGGCAGCTTTAAACGTGATTAACAGATCGACTACTAGACCGATGGTTCTCAACTCGTCTAGCCTCAGGACCCACCACCAACTCCTCCCTGAAAAAATCACAACCCAAATTTTGATATTTTTTCGACCAATCAAATTGATTTAATTAGAAAAATTGTGCAGTTTTTGCACTGCTCAGCTTCTGTCAAATGTTTTGTACTACGATGCAAAACATCTGACGGAAGCAATAACCTTAGAAAAAACTAACACATTTAAAAAAGCACTTCACAGAGACCAGGTTTTTTTCCAGGCACACACTGAAAAAGCTCTGCGACCTACTTTTAGGTCCCGACCCACCAGTGGAGAACCACTGGACTAGGCTATTTTTAGTGATTGTTTGATTTAAAGAAATAAACCTCATTGTGGTAATTAACAACAGCCCAACTAGCCACCAGCTAACTGTGTGAGCCTGCGCTTCCTTCTGACCAGAAGGAAGTCCGCCCCGTCCTTTCAGCCTCTTGTCTCCTTGACAGACGACACATCTTCCACCAGAACCTGATCTCCATTGTCAAACAGCATCACAAGCTCTTCCTCTCCTCCTTGGTTCCTAGCCAGCTGTCCAAACTAAACCAGCTCCCTCTAGCCCAACAAGAGGCTACTTTGTTCTTGAAAATTGTGAAATTTGAAGTAGTTTCTTGGAAAATAGTCAAAACATTTGATGACAGTGTGATTTAATCAAACAGCTCTGCAGCAGCATGTAGATGGTTAATTAAAGCTGGAGAACATATCAACAATCAGACAATCAGTAATACATTCAACACCATTAGTAACAATAGCCCGTGTGCATAATATGCAATTTAAAGCAGAGGCACTGGGCCATTACACATTAATGATAATTGGTGTGAGCACAGCTTGGTTTGCAGCCAATTTATTAATAGTTTATGGTCTGTTAGCGTGTCACCCACTGGATTTAATTCATTTCAGTCCAACAGGAATGTGAGGGTGACTCCTGTGGGGGCCCCCCGGTTATAACTCGCCCACGGGCAGAAATCAGGGCAGCGCTGACAACACGAGTCAGTCTTTCACTCCATGCAGAGAAACAAACATCAGGCTCATGTTTTCAGCCCCAGAAGTAGGTTGCTCTCCTCTAATCTGCCCGGTAACAATTCTTCAGTGTGCATATGTATGTTCCAGTAGCGCGCGCGCGAGTGTGTGTGTGTGTGCGTTTCAGGGTTTTAGTTGTGTGTGCAAGCATGCATAAGTGTGCATGTTTGCATGTGCAGCCAACAGTGAGTGGGCTGAGCGGGAGCGGAGGCGGAGGAAGAGTGGTGAAGAGTAGGAGGAGAAGGCCAGTGGTAAAAAAGCTTCAGCATGAAGCTAAAGATAGCTCAGAGCTCGGAGGCACTCACTGAAGCTTAGCTCTCTCTCTGTCAAGGTTACACACACAGACACACACATTCAATGAGGGACCACAGCGAGGGCCTCAGAGTGCACAAGAAGCCCCTTTCAGTAAAAAGTACTAAAAACAACCTAAGCAGATACTCAAGCGTACATGCAGGGGATAGTGTGTTCAATATGGCCCACAATGCATCAGAGGGATATTTAAATAAATGATGGAAATGTGCAGCGTAATTATTTAAGACACACAGCAGTGTTGAATATTCTGGAGTATTGTATAAAACATGGACTTACTCTCAGTGACATCCCCTTGTTTTGTGTGTGTGTGTGTGTGTTAAATGCTGTTCTGTCCTGACATTGTCGGCTATAGCTCGCTTCCTGCTTTCGCCTCACCTTTCCACTTTGCGGTGTGCACACACCCCTTGAATCATGTTGCGGTTTGCCAGGTGGTTGGGGAAAGAGGGGATCACATTTTAGGAAGTTGAGGATTGTATTTCTGTGCATCATCGTTCATAGTTGATCCGGAAACTTTGGTATAACACGCAGAGCATATCGATTTTTGCACATGGATTACTTAAGATAAAGTTGTTGGGCTGTGAAAATCACAGAGGTGTCCTGTGAGAAATAACAACATGGGAGGAGGGGGCGGGGCTAGAAATAATGGAGAAACTCGGGAGTGTTATTCACCAAAGAGTAAACTTGTGAAGTTCCCCTCTCATGTAATCATTTTTATCTTTTCACTGATTGCCTTTCTGCATGTTGTCTCATTAAGATTCATGCCTACTTGACTGAGCGTTCAGTCAGAGAACATTTTCCTTCATAAGCGTGGAAACACATGTTTTGGTTTTGCCACAACATCCCCGCAAACCATCTCCGCCCCTGATTTGATTTATGATGCTGCCGGAGTGAACAATATGGTCGACAGAAAGAGGAAGCTTTCAATTTCACCTTCAAACTAAACGTGACAGAAGAGCTTCAGTCAACCGTGTTTGCAACTTGAGATTTCTCAGGATTTTTAGGACTAAATCTGGTGGACCTGACTACTTCCTGACTTGGGAAGCTTAGTTTCCTGTAAGAAAAGATTTCCTGGGAACAGTCATGTATTCCCTGTGGGAAGATACACCGTGATTAGAGCGTAATTGGTCACATTTGGCACGCCGATCCCGCCGAACGTGGGCATGAGGTTGCAAATTAAACCCACATTACATGATCAGCGGCGGTGACACGCTGATCTACTCCCCTTCAGCAACACGTCGATCCGTCTCCTTTACTCCTTCCAGCTCCTGTAACAGCTTCAAGTCTAAAAATAGAGCTGATCTAATGGACGTAGAGCTCAATCAAACAGGCCAGTTAAAGCCTCTGTGGAAATCTGTTGAGTGGATTTGTAGTTTTTCCATGATGTTGGCGGCCTCAGCTTTTGATAGGAAGTGGATCAAAGGCTTATATACGGTAGAGGAGGTGATAAGCTTCAGTTTATTTTCTACACAACACGATTTATAACAGATATTGGGGCGTTAAGAACAATAATGACCATTGTATGTGTAATGGGATGTGGCTTCTTGGTTCTTTCTGCTCGTTCTCATCCAGTTTCTGAACTCCTTACACAGAAACGGCAGGAGTCTGAAGAACTGTAATCTGTAAACATTTCCAGACGTAGCTCATAGTTCAAGAGGGGTGCAAGTGTGAACGCAAACGGCCAAATCTGTTCACCGATAAGCAGACATTTTTCCCGCCAGCCTCCGATTCAAATGTCCGTTTCATTTTCAAACCTTCATTTATTCTCGAAGAGACACTGTCAAGATTACAGGCACAGTAAAACAAGCAAAAACACATCAAACACTCACAATCTGTGACAAAAACCACTGATATCATTTAAAGCAGTTACTATTTGAAACAAAGTGGTTTTAAATCAAATTCCTAAACTCTGGAAGAGAGGGAAAAACTCTGAGGGGGGTTGACCAAGTACAGTCAATTATGTCTCAAATTTAACTCAACATATACCAGTGAACTAATATTATTATGGACACATTTATGTTTGTTATGTTTCCAATTAATTGATATGTAAAAATTTGACCTGAGGGCCACTATCACATGTTGATAGTGGGCCCATATCCACCGGTTGCGCACCCCTGTTTTAGAGTATAGGCCAGATGTGGAAAAAATCCCCATCCTTTACCTGACCCTCTGCTTCTTGGATGGGCGGAGCTTCAGAGCAAATAAGGTTCAGCCAGCTCACCTGTGGCAAATATTCATTGGAGTTTGCTGGCAGCATGTCATTATATAACTATTTCCAATAGTTTGAACTGTGTGTTTGATGCACAAGTTTCTTTTAAACTAAAATACATTCTTAGAAAGTAGTCCATCATTTATTTCTTTATTGATTTAGTTGTAGTTGTGAATATCTTTATTCCTAGATGAACAGAAAGGTTAAAGGCCTTACACTGAATAATCAAGTCAAGCCGCAGTTTTGCACATTTTGCCTTTGTAGGAATTACACAACAGGAGATATTACAAAGTCAATTGTTTCTTTAAAGTGATACATACTGAAAACACCTCCTCTAGCTGACATGTGTTCAGATATTAAAAAAAAGACTTTTTCTCACATCCAGTCCCAGCAGGTCATGTATTTGTGGATTTACATGTTCCTGTGTATAACTAGATTATCTCCGGGCTGCTGCTCAATGTGAAAACAATCCAGTGGTTGTTCTGTTACATGCTAGGTCACATATATTACATAATCGCTTCTGAGCTGTCCCGATCCAATGAAGCATAAAAAAAAAAAAAAAGATTGTTCAACAAGTCGGTGACATAACACTATCACATGGGATTATATTATATATGACTTTCATGTCACGCGCTGTGGATTTTCTTCTTGGACTTTGCCTTCTCCGAACAGCAAAGTGGTTAAGATCAGCTCTTTATTTCCCTCTTTTCTTCATATTGACACAGATTACCTGAAACAACAACAGAGCGGCGGTGGCTATCACATTCTCGCCCCGTTGTTGGAATAACATTGAGCCAAGCGACGGTTTGACAAAGAGGCTGTCGTCAGTCAAACAAACAGAGCGGCTGTAAATCACACTGCAGAACGTGGAAGAAGTCCTTTCCTCAAACATGTCACACATGCCTCTTTCAGACCAACTTGTGTCAGAGAGCGTTTGTTTAAGACGGTGAATGTTATCACTTCAAACAGATGTTAATGGGTTAAACACAATCCACTGTAAGCTTCTTCAGGGGCAGCTTTTGTACAACTTTATTTCCAGTGATTTATTGCAGAATTAGAGCAGGTGATGAAGCCGTATAAAAGCGGGACAATGCAAATAAAGTCATACACTACAAGGAAGCTGCTCTATATCAGCGTTATATGGAGGACCTTACTAAATAATGCATTCATATGCCTTAATATATAAGATTAATAATTTAGATGATTGGATGGGAATGAGGCAAGAAGGGTAATGTGGTTGCACAGACATCCTCAAAAAGTGTGAACATAGAGAAATGTAGAGGGAAGCTTTGATGTAAAGGGGAACGATTAAAACATTTAAATATTTATGAACTGAAAGAAAGGGGAAAGGGGGGGAATGTCTAGCTGAAGGACGTCTAAAAACCGGTGTTGGTAAAAGACATCCTGCAAAGTGAAGTGAGGGGATGCATGTGTATGTGTTTTGTCGGCGAGGATTTGGCTCTTTTTTTTTTTTTGGAAGGATAATTTCCAAATCTAGCTTATTGTCTTGCTTGTTGGTTAAAAGTTGCAAACGTTAGCTTTGTAAAAACTCAGAATTGAGCCCCTATGTGGAGGAAAACTTTTGAGTTTAAGCACAAACGAGAGTCATCAGGGTGAAAATCATGTTAACGATCTGAGGGCTTTTTCCTTACACTGCTTGTTTCATGCTTAAGAACAAAGAGTCTTTAAGAGGAGGAAATGTACAGAAGAGAATGTACAGACTTGGGAAACCCCTACAGGCATCACTGTAGGCCAAAGACTAACAGAAATGTCATCATCCTTACTGTATGTTGAACATCTCGCTATATTTTTTTCCTTTGATACCTTCTTCAAAGTTAAGGCCTTTATTTCATTTTTGCACCTCTGAATATGTTCATACCCGTCGACATTAAGATGTAAAAAAAAGAGGGATATGTGGCCTTAACCCAGCGACCCATTCCACATATAACCCCCAAACCGCAGATTGATAAATTAAATAAACATAGCGATGCTGCAGGTTTCCCTCTTTGCCTTCACGCTTTTTGTGTGCTTGGCAGAATTAACATGTTTGCTAACGTCATGTTTCGCTGTGCTGGAGTCAGCTCTACATACCTTACAAAACGTGTTGTATTTTAATGTGTTCAACATGTGTGCATCTCTTGGGAGGAGGGGACGGGGGAGGCAGCTTTCTTAAATGTTTTGAATTTGGACTGCAGTACCCGTTTTAACCACCAAGTGTCAGATTGTGTCATATTGCTCCTTTAAAGTTTATGCTAGATGTGTCAGACAAAGTGTTTCTATAAGTGTGTTAGTTCATGCACCCCATGTATGAAGGCGACAGTCTTCAAAAAGAGGGCAGTTCTGGTTCAAATTGGACCTGTGGCTCTCTCTCTCCCTGATTTTCTACTCTATTCACTGTCTAGCTCTCAATCAATCCCAAAAATTAAAAAATCTACACGTCAAACCTACAAAGTCTTTCCGGTAATGTAAAGATTGAACACCTAGAAAACAACTCGAAGCTCATATTTTGAACATTTATTTCAGTAAAGAGCTCATTTTAACTATATCCAGTATGGGAAAAACACAGGCAAAATATGACTGGTTGACCGAGCACAGCATCACATTCACGAGTCACATCAGAAATGAGCAGACTACCCAGACTGAAAGTGAACTCCCCCTGAAAGAAAAACACCACGAGATCACGACCTTTCCTCTCAACGCTGAGATTAACGTTCTCTCGGAGTGACCACCCAGAAGAGGCGTGAGTGTTTATCATCATCACACTCCAGCCTATACAGATAAGATATGCAAATTTAGACACAATTAAAATGCACACAAAAAAAAACACATGCATGCGAACTTTGTAAAACTTCACATTTCTTTGCACTTATCCCGAGGCATCAGCATTCACATTATAATCCTCTCCTCAAGTTTAATCAAGGTGGCCGGTCAGGCAGATGGATATATCAATCACACCTCACTGTTGTCCCTATATAGAAACTTCTTTTGTTGCATTTCCTCCGACATGAGACAAATAACCATCTCCTGACCTGCTACAAAAGCTCGTGGTTAAAGCCGGACCGAGCGGTGGTCAGTTCGAATAAAAGGAAAGTCAGATTGATTGAGACGCGCCGATTCTGCGATGAAAAGAGCCGAGGGCTAAAAGGCACCACGTGCAGATATGCATTACAATGGAGGGAGCATGTAGAGAGGCAGCTCTCAGTGATAGAGTACAGCACATGCAGAGACCATCTGGAGGATTCAACAAAAGGATGCTGTTGGGGAAGAAATCCTGCGCTTAGATTGAAGAAAAATGACTTTGGTTTCTGATTCAACAGGAGGCCTTCTTAAAGAAATACTAAAAGACCATAAAAGGTTTTTTTTATATTTCTCCTGAACAATGTGGTCGTAAATAGTTCTGGAGCTCCGACGCAAACCTAGAAATCAATAGATCGATCAATAGGATGTGTTTTACTTCACACCATCACCAGGAAAAGCTGCTGATCTGGTGTTTTTCAGACAGTCATTTTCAAAGTTGAACACCGTCCTTTTTGATTGTATTGTAAATGTGTGTCGACTTATAAAGGCCAAACCTTTTTATGCATGTTTCACCCACACATGCTGAGGAGAAGTTGCACTCTTTGGGTTGAAATGCAAATGTATCAGCCCACTGGTTGGGCACGAGCCAGGGAATATCCCACATTAGAATTTATATGCATATTAAAATGATCTATTCACATGTTGACAGTGAGCCCACATTCAGTTTTTTCCTGCCAAACCGTGCAGCTGATGAAGACGCAAACAAAACCACTTTCCCCAACCAAAGCTGATTTCAGCCCTCAGGGAGAGTCACTTTGGCATGCTTCTCTTTCTGTAGATCTTTTATAATTGCCTTACTATAAATGTGCAGGAAAAAAAAACCTGCATGATCCTCCCATACAAACTATAAATTGGTATTAAAGCAAGTGTCCAATAATCCGTATAATCCGTCATTCCTTTATTAAATCAACCAATTTAAGGACAGATAATCCAAAGATTTACAGGTGAGACTCAGCTGTCGCTGCCGTAATCAGCCAATCAAAGACCCCATGCAGATTTTTTATATGAAGAAACCAAAGCTAATATCAGATATTAGTCACTTTAAACAGATTTGAGCGAGCAGTGCAATCCCATCTCCTGTCACAGAGAGCTGATTTGCAGACGGACTCAGGTGGTGGAGATCCAATTATCAGCGCGTGCAGCATCATGATGCAGAACGAGGAAGGGGGCAACTGTCAATAAAAATGCTTCTAAATCAATGTTAAGTCATGACTTCTCTAAGCCAGATGGGGCTCGTGGTGGCCTCTGTTGCAGAATCCTCCCCCCCTCAGTTTATGAATGCTGCATTTTAATGTTACATTATTGCTGCACTGCCTGCTGCTGTCCATTGTTTTTGAACGGGCAATAAAACTGAACTGATTAGCTAGAATAAAATGCCAATTGTCCCAGCTGTAAGATAAAAAAGGGTCATTCATTAAACAAATGCCATTTGTAGCTGTGTTAATGTTTAGCAAATGCAGAACTCTGTGCAAGATACTTAGACCACGAAGCAAAACAACATTTATTTAGACTTTGCTTGTTATCTCAATACATCTGTGTATAAGAGCATTAGCTGTTAGCTTTTGATGAAGTTCAAAACAAATACCAATGATGTTTGAAAAAAAAAATAGATACTTGATTTTACGCACAGACCAAAGCAGCTTTTCATGTTTCACTGGCAAAAGGGGATTTTTACATTTTAAATAAGCCGTCAGTGATAGTTAGCTAGGGGTCAGTTTCAATGCTGTCTCTGGTTTACATTTGAATTCTTCTGTCTTACTGGTAATGTCAATCTGTCTGTGTAGAGAAGCATTAGCCTTTAGCTATCAATGTTGGACTTTCCATTCTTGTGTTGCATTATTACTTTTTTTACAAGTTTGATATAAACAGTATTAGATTTCAATGGGACCTAATGGGGATTCCTTGGCTCCTGCAGCAGGTTTCAAGTGGACACTCAAGGAACTGCAGTTTTTGGTGCATCTGCGTTGGCTTCTTTTTTAACAGCTGAGGTTGACGCTTGGTTGTTTGTTTATGCTGTGCTAGCTTCCTGATCCTTGAACCTAGAGGTTCATATACAGTGAGTAAATATTATACTGTGGTTTAACCGGTTTTTAACATGATATGATGTAAAAAACTTCCTTTTAGTAGGCTAATTAAGTAACAAGACAATCAATTTGGGTTTAAGCAGATAAATACATTATTTGACCGACTTCTTACATTTTAATCCTGAGATTTTGGATTTGTAAAGAATAAATAAATTATACTTATGTAGAGCAATCAAAAGCTTATATTTTCAATAATTATGATAAGACAGTTATAATGCTTGGGATGGATCGAGCTAAGTTTCAATGGATCTATTGGAAAATCAATTTGCAGGAATGTAAGAAATAAGAATAGAAAGAGTTGGAAACACTTTACAGCTGCTCATTGCTTGAAATGAAAGTGTGTCTGGTTGAGAAATGAATCAGTTTCATGTTCAATCCATTTAAAAGCATTGCAAAGTGCTGGGCTGCGATACAATGAAAACACAGTGCACAAATATTCACACATACACACACACACACACAGGTGTATGCACAACAGGGAGCTCAAATTTTGTACCACAAGATCTGTTGTTGCCATGGTATTGCATTGCATCTCCTGATGTTACCATGGAAACGTAAAAAAAAAGAAAAGATGACTGGCATATAGGGCTTTTAAGTGAAGTGGGTCAAGAGCATCAGAGTCATCATGTCGAGGCATTTATTTGTACAGTCCTGTATCACGTTAAAACAAGTCAGCTGACCCTGACCTGGATGGATCTGATCTGATGAAGTCGCCAAATCTCCCAGCAAAACAAACAAACAAACATTTGGCTTGTTGGGTTAATGTATGCTGTTCTCAAAAGTATGTCATCTTCTAGGTCCAGTTAAATAACATGCAAACACTGCATCCATTTGAAAATCCTGTAGGGAAGACAAGTTATGCACAGAGCACTGTGAGCAACAAAAGTGATTCTAAGCATCACGACAAAGGGCAACAAAAAACATTAAAGAGGGCTATTAAAAAATGATTTATACATGCCATTAAAAAGCAGAAAGAAGATCAAATAAAAACAGCTCAAAAGAAACTTTATAGTCAAAAAATGTAAGAGTGCAGTGTAATGTAATCAAAACAGTTTTTGGGAGACATTTATTAAAATAAATGATGAAAAAGCAGCTTTAAACAAGAGGGGTCTTCAGCGAGAGAGAGGTTCAGCTCACCTGCAAAATATTCAACTCATTTGAAAACACACATTTCCAGAAATGAATCCATGGAATAAAATATGAACCAAATATTTGTAGATGAGATGTCGTGCAGTACAATCTTTTTTTTAATCAGCAGTGGTTAGAATGCATCACCTCTCATGTTGTGTTCACTGGTTGAGATGAATCTGTGGCGTGCCTGCTGGCTGAACATGACTGACTGCACCTGAATTGTTGTGACTCATTAACCTACTTTATGGACCTGTGAAAAGGGGTTACAGATGGGAACAGCTTTAACTCCCTCACCCCCCCCCCCCCCCCCCCAACTCTTTTGTATGACCACTTGAATTAAACTCAGAATGTTAACAACTCATTTCCTACTTACTTTTTATTTTAACTATTTAAACTATCACATACATTTTCTACTTTTAATAAGCCTCCCTGTTCCTCACTAAAATCACAGTTTCATGTGTTTAATTGTGGCACAGATCTGATCATTTCATAGAAATGTGGCTCCATCTTGTGGTTGTTGCAATCACAACAAGTACTGATGGCAACAACCAGTTTTCTGCATACTAAACATCTACATTTGTCTTTAACCGTTGCTTAACTAAGAAGACTTTTAAGATTTAAATCTCTTCTCCCTTAAAAGTAAGCCTGGAAATTCGTCACAAAAAGACGGAAAATATGGACAACAGAACCGAGGTGAAACCTCCAGTGTTGAGAAATGAAGCCTATAAGTGGGAGTGCAAAAATCCTGCAGTTCACAGAGTGTCCACTTGAGGCTGGCAGCAGACACCCAAGAGGTCACATACACACCCAGTCAAAAATAAAAGTTTTAACTTTTTTTTGTAACATGTCTTGGTTTAATGTTTTAAAACTGTTCCAAAAACTTTAGGTAACATGTAGTTTGTCCATGAACCTGTTTATAATGTACTGTTAGAGTTTAAGACATTTATGTGTAGAAATGTTTATTTTAATTTAAGAGTTAGTTTCAGTTTGTTTACATGCTGAGCTAATGCTAGTTAGCTTACCGGTTAGCTGCTTCCTCTTGGCCGTAATGCTCACATTAATGCTCTTGTGTGCGTGTTTTTGTGTTGTACAGATGTGGGTCCTTGCAGTTGCATATCAATGCTGATTGTGTGTTTTTGATTATACACCAGGTAGGCACGGTTAAATTAGTTTTACATAAAAAGTGAACTGTAAATCCATGTTGTTTGTGATAATTGTAAAAAGCTATAAAATGCACTTCAATGATGGTTACGTGTTAAAATGATTTTGGTATATTTGTACACAGAGAAAAATTGAAAATGCTCTTATTTGGAACTCAAAGACAATGTATAATTCCACTATACGATCACTTGTGCTAAAAAGTTTTTAATTGATATGATTTCATGATGTTATGTAAAAATACTGTTAAGGCAAAAGGAATCACTCCTGAGCTGAAGATGTGAGTCCTTGCAGTTGCATATCAATGCTAATTGTGTACTTTTGATTATACACCAGAGTAAAAAGGAAAGAGATCCAGAGTGAAAGAAACTCTGGCTGTTGTGGCGTTCTTCCTGCACCGTAAACATCCGAGACAGACACAAACCCTCCATTGTCCAGCAGAATAACACAACCGGTTACACCTGTAAGATGAGGTTTATTACCAGGAAATGCAGAGTGTAAAAGACAGAAAGAAACATGAGGGCACCGCTGATAATTGACTGTAAGCCAATTTGTTGAATAAACTCCAAAGAAACTGTATTTCTGAGAATGTATTCCATCCTGCATAAAAAAAACACTCATCGTTTGATTTTGAATGTTGCTTTGTTGTTGTCGAAAAGACCAAATTTACCATTATACTGTACATAAACGTTGTGTTTTCAGTGTTACATTAATGTGACATAAATTAGTATTTCTATGTGCAGCAACGTCACCTCCATAAGGCTAACTAAAGGCCTGTGCTGACATCTAGTGGTGGCCAGAGTGAATACATCAATGTGAGATGTAATCATTAAATATATATTTTTGATCTGGAGTCATCTTGAACCTACAAACACCCCATGCATTGTACTCAGTGGTGATTCTAGATTCTAATGGGGCCCTAAGCAAAAATTAATTGGGGGGCCCCTCCAACCAGCGTTCATCACCATTATGTCTGCCAGAGCCCCTACGCTTACTTGTCTTCTGCCTTTTTCCTTCTCTTTTTTCACTCGCACATGGAAAATTCCCCTTCAATTTCACTGACAAACATTAGTTTTCATATGGCAAAACATATGCATGTTATGTTTAGCACGGCATAGAGAGTGAGTATTTGTTGTTTAAAAAATGAACCCTCATTTAAGGGCAATAAGTGTTTGGATGTTACGGCTGCTTTGGTCACCGCATTGCCTAATTTGCCACATGTACTGTATGCCCAATTAGAAAACCAAAAGAAAACTTATTGGAGTCTAAGCAAAAAAAAAAAATCATCAGCCGGACTCAAAACCAAACTCAATGTTTAAAATGATCTACTAACAGCTAATCTGTAAAGCAGTGACTCGACAAACTTATGATTTGCTTCCTGTTTTTGTTATGATTATGAAACCTTTCCAAATGGCACTGAAGGATTGAGTTATAGGATGTTACGAGCAGCACTTGAAGGCAGCACTCTCCCCTCTTGTTGGAGTGTGTCACTACTGTCCTCCTCGGGTCCAGCTCCAGTGTCTCCTGAGTGTCTGCTGACTGCCTGTGGGGTGTGTCTGCTGGAGATAGTGGAGGCGAGAGGAGGCGCTGTTAAGTTAGCTACAGTCAGACAGAATCATCCAGGAAGTTGAACCATTTTATCTTTAAGATAAAAGCATCAGCTAGTGTTGATTCATTTAAATGGGCAACAAAGAAAAACAGACTTTGGTGTAATGAAATAAAGCATAGATGAGACTGAAAATAAAATATAATAGATATGCAATATCTATAACATTTTAATTATGTGCTTTATCAGGATCGTTTGGACCATAAATTAGTCAATTTCCTAACAGCTTTTTAACTCTCACATTTATTATTTCTCTAATTGTTTTATACTGCTAATTTAACCATTATTTTTACTATAGCCTATTTCTTTTACAATTTAAATATTTTCCATTAAGATTGAGCCAATAAGATAAAATTTAAGACAGACCTTTAATTCGTTGAATGAAAAACAAGTCATGTTCTTCTGCACTTATCCCCTGTGGAGTACCACAAGGTTCCATACTAGGCCCAGTTATTTTTCCCTTAAGTATGCTTCTGCATGCCTGCCTAGGTTGAGAAATCGTTACAGTATGCCATATTCTCAATCAGTCCCCTTAATGTCCACCATAACAGCCTTCTCTGCCTTTTCATTATTGCACATTGTAAGATTTGCACATGTTGGACCCTCCTACACCTCTTGTGCTGCTGATTTGTTTATATTACTGCTGTGCTGTTTTATTGATGAGTTGTTTTTGTTTACTAAGGTCTGTGTTTTTTGCAATCTATTCTTTAATTGTTGCATCGATGACCCTCAATTGCACTCAAAATGTTTTTTGTACATGGTAGACAATGACAAAAAAGTGGTTCTATTTTATTCTATGCTACAGCCTACCTCTCACAATATTCATTCAGATGACCCTCAGCTTTATTCGGACAGATACATGTTTGGAGACTATTAATCCAAGAGGGGAATTTCAAATGTTAAACACTGTCCAGGACTACACAAACCATCGCTCTCGCTGTCTCTCTTATTTTGAAAGGTTTGACGGGAACTCCATTTGAATACTGCTCTGTGCTTGACGTGGATAAAGAAAAACTGTAGAGCTCCCCTCCCGCCTCATCATCATCATCAGACACCTTGTAGACGAGAAGACAGGTAAAATGCAGCTGAATAACCGGACGAGGCTCACGAGTCTAAGGCTGACTGTAATCATCTAACACAAAGTTGAGAAGAAGAAGAAGAAGAAGTAGAAGAAGAAGAAGAAGAAGAAGAAGCGCCATGAAGAAACACCTGAGTCCTACTAAACAACAGCAGCAGCAGCAGCAGCAACCACCGGCTGATGTCCCGGCGTCAGGCGGCGAGGTTACCGTGCAACAACTCAACGATCTCCTGTCCAATGGCAGCGGCTATTACAGCCTACCGACACAACATTTCAACGAGGTGTTCCCCAGAATTTACATCGGCAATGCGTGAGTCATTTATCAACTCATCCATAATGCTTTCTGTCGGTGACAGGTAGGGACAGGTTATCTGTATTTTTAGACGCTCCAAATGACATGTCGGGCATTACGCACGCATTCATGGCGTGTTTGTTTGTCATGTTTTGGTGTCTCTGTCTGTCACTAATGGACAAAGCGACAGCCTGTTGTTGTCAACAAATTGCTCGACAAAGCAGTGGCGTCAACGTGCCTCAGCAGCCAGACAGGTGGATATTGTGTAACAGTGCAACACAATAGTAGCACACACATGGTGGCACAATCGATTATTGTTTCCATTTAAAAAAGCAGATAAATCCTAAACCTTGATGTTCCAATGTGTGGCAGGGCGGGACACAGAGACGTGTTGTTTTTTTATTATTACTCAGTGAATCCCTCCATCATTAGTGTCACTGCCGAGTAATCACGTCTTCCTCATCGAGCCGCTCCCATCACGATCAGAGCAGGCTGCAGGTTGACAATTTAAGGCTATACCACATCCTAAAAAAAAACCCATGTCTTTATCGCCTCCATTCATAAACTGCTAGAACAAAAAACAACAGGCGGTCTCTTCTGCAGAACAAAGAGGAGCGCGTCAGTGTTGGAGTCGTGAGAGAGGGAAGATGCTGGAAGGAGAAATATTTTTGAGGTAGACCAGACACATCTTTACACGTATATGACCTATAATCACGACAAAGGTGAAATTATAGGTATAGGCTCCAAGCTCAGCATCTAATACTGTGAGTTTTTAAAACATAAAACACACATAACCTGTTTTTCATCACTACTCAGTAAAGAAACCTGTTGTAAAGCCAAATTTGCAGTAGGATATTCTCTCCAGCATATGCTTGTAAAAAGCCCACAATAAAGGTTTCAAAATAATAGACCTACCTATTTGATAACATGGCAATCTGTTTGGTTTAGTTACTCCTTAAATAAGTCAAAATTCTTCATTAAATTGGAATGTGTTGTGCTGTTTAGTGTCTATTCCTTCCATGATCATTAGCTGAATATCTTTATCAATTGATCAAGTGATTAAATATCAATTCTACAATTCACTTAGCAGACCCTTTTCTCCAAAGCGACGTACGTCAGAGAGTAAGTACAACACAAGCAAGGATCTAGAAAAAAAGGGAACAATGTGAGTAAGAGCAAACGATCAGCTTTGAGTCTGATTGGACACACAGGTGCTGACAGGAAGTGACCAGAGGCAAAGCACAACATTGAGGGCAGTTCTTGAGAGCTCTAATCAGTATAGAAACCATCTTATAAGTCGTCGTTATCAAACAAAAACCATCATCATTACCATCATCATCATCAATAATATCTAGACCATCATCATTAAGTTAGGTTGTTATCAAAACAAGATATTTCTTGGCATTTTGCTGTTTAATATTTCAGCATCTTCTGGCGTTTATAGAGCGATCAACTTAACAATAAATTTGAGATTTTTACGGAAGGCCTAAGAGGACATGCATCCAAACATGTTATTAGCCTATACCCCGTTTTCCCATTTGAAAGGAGCCCATTCCGTTTTTTTCTCTCGAGAACCCGACATATTTATTTTATTATGTCAGGATAACAGTGCTGGTTTTCTGGAGCACAACGAGCAGTGGTTTTCTCAAGATCACAAGAAATTAACTCTTTTTACCAGGAAAACCAGAATTGTTATCGTGAGATGAAATAAATAAGTTGACCGCTCAAGAAAACAACCGGCCTACTTGTTATGACTGAAAATAATGTTTCTGTATGTCTCTTAGGGCTTTTTATTACTATTGATTATAATCATTAGGCGAATTGTCACCTGTTGTTAAACTTGTACAACAATGGGGAGCTAATTGTGATAGCACAAGGAAGGTAATTTGTTTTATTTTAGGCGGCAAACAATTAGTCGCTCAATCAATAAACCTGACAGACTAATCTGTAACATGTATTCATAGTTGTGTACTCCCAATGTGTGAATAGATTGGACCTTCCGTCTTTCTCGATTGCCTGTGACAGACTCATTTGTACGTCAAGGTTCTCTGGGTGTTTTTTTTCCATTAAAACCCTGAGGAGTAAGTGAGCTCTGAGGTAATAAGGCACCTTTCCTCAGCTGTTCTCACGTTTGGTGACAACAGTGTGCCAACACTTAGCTAATGTTAGCTTAGACAAAAGTCAGAACATCAACAAACAATCGACCACAACACATTCAAACACAGAGCAAACAGAACACAAAATGACAAGCAAGTTGGAGTAAAGCTAATATTCACAGGCTAGTTGGATTTGTGGAACCTTTGTTTGGTTTTGTACGCTAGTTTACTCGCTACACCCACTAGCTAATGTAGCCAAGTACCATTTTGAGTGCATATTGTAAGCTAATTTATCAAAACTCCTAAGGCTAATTTATCAAGGAAATTTAAGAGTTAGTAGTTTGTAAATCACTGATTGGCTTACATTTTGAACGACCACATCTTGGTCGTTACCGCGTAGCTAAGCTAAAGGTTGTTTTTATATGTAACATGCTGTCTGAATTGAGGCGTTAGTTAGCTTGCTTAGCCTTCACTTCAACAGCTAACGTGAACAATGAAATTAAAGTTATTTATTGTGACAAAGAGTCTAGTTAAATCTAGAAATAAATGATGTTGCTAACTTTACAAAGCTAACCTTTAAGTCTGCTGAATATACGCTAACTCTTGGAACATTATGATGGACACTACTGACATTTATTCATGTGAAAAATAGCTACTATGTGATTTAAATCCAGCACTATAACCTGTTTAAAGTAGAAGAAACTGCTCAGCATACAGACATACTGTGTATATGTACTCTATATATATTAAAGATGTCAGAGGCCATAACATAAATCCAGGGTTATTGGTTGACTTGATGCAATCGGCTTTGTAATGAACATGCCGACTCTTCATGAATTTACAGCTCAGTGTTCCAGTAAAGCCGATTCCTGCTTCCTGCTTCCTCATTTACAGATTTTATATGACATGTTCAACGTGCCTGCACAACAAATACATTCATTAATGAATGCTGTTTTTAATCAAGAGTCAAGAACCTGATAGGCCTTCGTATGTCCCGCTCAAATGCAGGATGTGCAATGGAATTAAAAATGATGAGAAAGAACTGAACAAATAATAACCACAACACTACAAAATAAACCAAAATATCACTTTTTTACAATAATCTTCATATAATATTTCATTCTGTAATGCAGTCTGAGTCATTTCAAGCTGACATTTTGATCATGTCAGATGCAGATCGTTTGATTTTTCCAGCGTCGATTAACATTTCAGATGAAAGATTTGTCAAAATTAAAAAAATTGTCATTCAGGTTTGGTTTTTCAACATTTATAATGATGTGGTTTTTAAGTATCTGAATCTTGTGTTGTGAGCTTTAATATGGCAGTAGGAGTGTTTTCGCAGAATTTCTAAAACTAATCATCCTAGGGTCGTCAAGGTACCAGAAAATTAAACTTTGATATGATCAAACGATATCAATACATGTTTTGGTACCAGTCAACAAAAGTAGAAGTCTTAGGTAATTTCTTGTTTTCAGTTTTCTCAAATTGCAGGCAAACTCCTGCACACGGTCTAGGTTTAGGTACGGAAATGTTGCCAATGTTTCTGAGCAATTTGGACAGTGTGCAGGAGTTGGCCTGCAATTTTTGATAGAGTTCCTGCTCTCTTATGCACCTGTCTTAAGTAATAGATGTAGTCGTTAGAATCGAAGTATCTTACACTTTGGCAACCATATTCAGCCTAAATTATTAGCTGATTTGGTTTGTAGTGAAGTACAAACTACAACTTGAATCATGAATATCCTAAAATGAAGTTGTATGGTTTTCACTTGTGTTTCTCAAGGTTAGCTCCTTGTTAGTTCTGCCCCTGTACAGTAAATTGATGAATCAATAGAGCAGTAGTTGCCCACTGGTGGCAATTATGTTTTTTGTTTTTTTTACCAAGCTCTTTTATTGGAAGCTTGCAGTTGATGAGTAGATGTGCCACATATGAGATCAGAAACACGGAGCAAATTTGATTTAGTCGCTTGGCAAAGTGGCAAAGCTATTTCTTATGTAGCCTGCAAGGTTTCTAGATATTAAATTAGAAAACATCCTGGATTTAATAGATATCAGAAGTCATTTTAAGGTTTCAAATGTCAAGTTTGTTGGAACACTCAGTGAAGGAGAAACAACAACAACAGGATTTTTTCAAATGCATGCTGCTGTGCTGTAATGTAATAGAAGCTTTTACAGAGCAGCTCTTAATCTCACTTTTATGGATTCATGGAAGGGAACAGATTTAGGGATGAGTCTCTGTGCCGTCCATCATATGGCTCCAGTAGCTGCCAAGAGGGAAGAGGAGGTAGAGGAGGAGGAGGAGGGGGGCAGAAAACAAGCACATTACTGTACCTCGGTGCTACAACAGAATCAATCCAAACATGCCAATCTGCTCGGCCAAGTCTCCAATCGAAGGGCTGCCAGTTTTGTTCTTTCTTAAGCAGATCACACAGTTTACTGTAGAATTGAAAGACGGACTCTGAGCTCTTTTGTTTTCTCTTTTGAAGAACATATTTTACTTTCTAATGAGGAAATAATGCCCAATGAGTTTTACCATTTGTAGTGAGATAATTAGTTAATTGTCTTACTGTATCACAGCAAACAAATTGAAAAGGCAGTGTAATGCAATGTGATAGTACAAATGGCTCGGGCAGGGCGAGGTGGTATCGATTGTTGATGAAAGCCTGCAGCTCGTCCACTATTTCCACCACTGGGACCCACCAAGCCTTTTCTGCTGATGTTTCCTATTAGTTGTTCCCTGTTACGACTTAAATTGTGTCCTCAGATTTACTCGGTGTGGTGCAGTCGACTCGCTCTTCAGGTCACGAACGACTCAAGGAGGAAAGAGATAGCTTTGTCCTTGAAGAAATTCATTAACATGTCTCAGAATGGCAGCCCTGAGGGAATTGGGCGCATGACCCATTTTAGGCTCCAATCTATAGTTTAAAGCAACATTTTCAGTTCTGTAACTATAAAAATAGGATTACTCCCTGGGTACTAAACATACTATGTGAAGGCTGCACAAGACTCCAACATTTGTCTGTTGAAATGGATTTGAATGTTCAGTGTAGAGGTTTTAATACTCTTCTTTTTTCATTTGAGCATTTGTTGTTTGATGCAGTGAGAAGACTTTAAGAAGGAAGCACTATAAGATGTCCCACCAAAGTCTAGTGAATACATCCATTAATACTCCACTAAACCTTTGTAGGAACATTTTATAATCTTCATTTCATCAGATATTGTGACGCATCATAATTAGAGCCCGACCGATAAATCAGCCAGCCGATAATATCGGCCGATATTAGCATTTTACCTGACTATCGGCATCGGCTAATTTTATCTGATATACGCTGATATTACTAGATTTATTCAATCATCAAATAGTATTTAATTTGAGTTTCATTGTATTACACGAGCAGTTCTTTGTCACCAGCCGAGAGCGCTATATATATATTGATTACAACAAGCTTCATCACTCTCCAGAGTGTCGGGCGGTGATGCACGTACATGCACAGTTATTTTCCAGTTGAGTGACCATCTTGTCTTCATTATAAATCTTTTCCACAAGTGTTTGATAAATGCATTTGAGGGATCAACACAATAAATGTGTGTATAGCTATATGTATCTCTAAAGATCAAAGATAGACCTAATAAAGATATCGGCAGATATATCGGTTTCTGAAATTTTTCCTCCCCGGTATCGGTATCAGTATCGGCCCCAAAAATCCCACATTGGTGTATATTGACACACTTAAAACAAAGCTGTATAGATTTGACAAGCAAAGTTTAAGTCATCTTATAAGTTGAATCCTAAACTTTTAAGAGGCAGCCCGAAATGTAATTAAACGAATAACCTTTTAATCCCCTGAAAAGCCAACTGCTAATCCAGTATTTTTACAGATGATATTTTTCTGTCTTATTTAGGGCCAACGTAGAGTTCAAATCAATCTTATCAAGCGTTATACTTTCTGCAATTTGCAAATCATTAGAAAACAGATATCTGGGGATGAAAACAAAACTGGTACCACTCCAATAATACACCAGAGTTTTGAAAATGAAAAATCTGTAGGTGAAGTCAGTAACCTCACTTTGTTGAACCCATCAGTCAAATGTTCCCTTCCCCTAAATGGATTATGATTGTACTTTACAACCTCTTACGCTGTTCTCAGATCAGTCGTAGTCAGCACTATGAAACCGCCGTGTGCTGCTCAGGGACACACTTAAGGTGTGGCCGTTTGCTTTGAGGAACACTTTGGCTCTTTGTGAAGCCGCTCTTTAATAATGGATGCTGTGGGACTGCAGATCTCAGGGTGAGGAGGCTGGGACCGGGCAGGTAAATAGGAATAAAGCCATCGGCTGTGAACTCGATTCAACCCGGTGTGCTGCTCTCTGCATTGTGTTGTGTAGAAAAAAGTACAGTGAATGTGAACAATGCTGCTTTGGTACTTTAGGAAAGTTGCATTGTAAGTGCTCATACTGTGCAGGTAAGCATTTACTGTAAGAATTCTACTCAATCATTTATATCCAACAAGGTTTAGCTGAAATCTAATTTACTCTGAATAAAAGCGGGAATAATGTGACTTGATATTTCACGTCTGAAGGAGCCTCTGCCCTGACAAACAAACAGATGGCCTGCTTCATCCCTCCTGCAAACACCGTAAAGCAAAAATGGTGACAGGCTGGAATTTTTATTTTTTTTATTAGTTTTTGCAGAGGGGGGGGGCTTTGCAGTCACCCCCTCATGGGAGCTGCCCAGGGTCACCTAGCCTTCGCCCCACCAGCCTCGTATTGACTCTGAGCACGTAGCGCTGTCAGGCCGAGCATTTTACATGGAGATTTATGATTCTTGGCACGGGATGAAGGCGAAGCAACAGCAAAAAGTAAGCTCTCAAAAACAGGAAAATAAGCCTTATAATGTGGAAAATATTACAACAGAGCGAGAAAACTTAACTTTGATTGAAGAAACCCACAGACCTGTTCAACTTTAAATTCTTACACAAAGACACAGAAGCCTCTTCTCTTAATATATTTGAAAATGTTAAAGTTACACCCTAATAGGGCAATCTGTATCGGGGAGATACAGGTAGTGTTTTGAAATAAATAAACAGCCTAGATACTGTACATTAGAAAATGTTTAGTCATCATTTTTCTAAAATATTAATGTGTGGTTTCCAAGTTAAAGTAACATTTTCCTACATTAAAAAAACACATTTCTGGATAAGTCAGAACATAAATATCTAATGGTATAATTTTAAGATTAAAAGGATGAGAATGATAAAATGCTTGAAATACTTATACTTAAGTATCATACTTATAAAGACACAAGTGCTGTTTAAGATGTGACATCTTATTTACATTTCTGCACTAAAGACAAGGCATTTTAAGCTTTTTGTAGAACTTAAAATAGGGCCTGACTGATATGAGATTTTGGGGCCGATACCGATTAGAGAGAGAGAAAAATCAGATACCGATATATTGGCCGATATCTGTCTTAGATCTGTAGAGATAAATATACACATTTGTTGCATTGATCCTTCAAATGTAGTTATCAAACACTAGAAAAGATAAATAATGAAGACAAGATTGTCACTATTGATGATTACTCTCTGAACTCACTCAACTGGAAAGTAACTGATCATGTACGGTCATCACCTGTTGACACTCTGGAGAGTGATGATGTTTGTATACATTTATAAAGCACACTTTGCTGGTCACAGCCAGAAAGAGAACTGCTGGTGTAATACAATGAAACTCAAATGAAATGCTATTTGAATGGTGAATAAATGTAGTAATATTGGTGCATATCTGGCATAAAATTAGCTGATACTGATATTTGCTTGATGTGCTAATATCTGCTGATATTATCGGCTGTCAGATGAATCGGTCGGGCTCTACTAAAAACAATATAAATGTTTTGCTTATATTAAAAATCACGCCTACCTCAAGACTTTGGTATAATTTGTTTTATATCCCAAAAGTCTCTATTAGCTGTAATCTGGTGCAGTATTTGTTTTGGAAGCATACATTCTGTAGAGCTAATTAGTGCCACTAAATGTTCCATAAAAGTTTAATATAACAAACACAAAGAGGCGTTTATCTACAATCAATGATCAGAGCCTTTGGCCAGGTTGGATCGTAACAGTGGACTCAGGCATGGAGCCAAGCAGGCGGGAGCGGCCAAAGCTCTGTATTCCTTTGTTGAGGTTTGTTTGCTGTGTGGGCTTGTTTTGAATAAAAGGCCCTAATGTTCGGGATTGTAGTTCTAACAAACAAAGTACAGAAGAGCCGAAGGGAGCAGATTTATTGTTTCCTGCAGGTCGAGCAGATGAAGATGGAGTTGAAGCTACTGGAGTGCAGCAGGCTGAGAATAAAGAGATCAAGATGAAGCTCTTTAGATGTTTCACTTTCTCCTTTCCCCCCCCTCCACTGCTGCCTCACTCTTCACCCTGCTTGTTTCTGTGCAGCATGTTTATCTCTGTACTCACACAGATCTTAACAAAATAACACGTAGAACATGAAGTTCTGCTATCACAGTGTGAATACGAGTGGGCATTCATTATAGAAACTGTGGCTGTGTGGTCAAATATGAGCAGAGTGTCTGTCTTAATAACATATGCTTTTATAATACACTTGTCAAAAAGATTTTCAATGAAGAACAGTTGAACCAAATCCTTTATTTGCCAGAATAACAAAGGCGCTTTTTAATTGAATAAACCAGGTTATATCGGCATATCAGAGATCAAATTAGCCGATACAGATAGTCACATGATATGTTAATATCGGCCGATATTATCGGCTGGCTGATTTATCGGTCGGGCTCTAATACTAATACCTGTTTCAATACCACAGCCTGGGCACTATGCATATGCCTGCCAAGTTTTGTACATGTTGTATGTGATTGACATTTATAGGGGGCGCCGTTGAGCCTTGCAAATGCTCAGATAGGAGGAAAAACAAGCTTACAAACACAGACAGGATCTTATAGGACAGGCACTAATGGAGAGATGTCAGAGTGAGGGGGGCTGCCCACAGCGAGTGGTCAGGCACCTCTCCAGCTACCAAGCCAATTTCCGGTTCCCAACCCAAGCCCCTACAGATGGGACTTTATTTGAGATTAACTGTATATATACTGAATATAATTTTTCCATACTTCAACAACAAAAATAAGCACAACAACTTGTCAGACTACACTTCTCTAGACGTATATGTTGTTTGGCATTTCATCCAGAGAAGTGGTGATACTGCAGCACAGCATGTACTTAAACACATGCAGAGTCGTTATGGAAAGTGCAACCTACATTGTCATAATACAACTTAAAATACATTTTGCTGACGCAGTTCTTTGCTGTAAATGTCAGGCGGTATTATTAGTGCTGTTATTTATCTTGGATGTCCCGTTCTGCTGCTGTTCATTCATCATTTCAGAGAACAGAGAAGTTTTATGTCACCATGAACAGGGGCACTCTAGAAGCTTTTAGGAGTGTGTAAAGTGTTTAAAAGCTCCGCTCACAGACATCAGCGGCTTGCAGAAGTCATCACATTAAAGTATTTTTCCACTTTGATCCTGAATCTCATCCAACCTTCCTATCCAGGTTCGTCGCCCAGAATGCAATGCGTCTGCAGAAACTCGGAGTGACGCACGTGCTCAACGTGGCGGAGGGAACCTCCTTCATGCACGTCAACACGAGCATGGAGTTCTACGCCGGAACGGGCATCACGTACCACGGCATCCAGGCCAACGACACAGAGCAGTTCAGCCTCAGTGCCTTCTTTGAGGAAGGGGCTGATTTTATCGACAAGGCCCTAGCACACAATAACGGCAAAGGTGAGTTTATTTTGTGACGTGCAGAAACTCATCTCGTGTCACATTTGATTTCGTTCCTGCCCTTTTCTGTTTAAGGGTTCCTGACTGCTCATTTGATTTTTCAAGCACATAAAATCTGTTTTTTTTTTTTTAATGAACTTTGCATCACATGATTACTTGTTTGGGAAAGTTCTCATAAATAGTCATCAATCCACAGAAAATAATTACCAGTATTTTCCATAGAAACTAATTTAAAGGCTATTTAAATACAGTCTATTCGGACTTGAACCCTGGCAAGCTTTCTTGAAGGACCACAGCCTCTGTACATTCAGCGCAACCCAACCACTATGCCACCTGCACCCCCAGTTGAGCGGTGAAATGCCCGCCCTGCCCTGCGCCTATGAGATGCCATCCATTCACTGTGCTGGTTTACATCAATGGAGGACGAGATCTGACAGAAGTATAAATAAATAAATAAATAAATGTATAAATAAATACTGGAATAAATAAATAAAATAATAAATAAATAAATAAATAAATGCGTGAATAAATAAATTCAGGATTGGAGTGTGATGATCCAAATCTACTACTTCCATTCGATGCTGACTGCTAGCTGAAGAAGTGATGGCAGAGTTTTAGCAAATGACTTACGAGCAGTTCTCAAGCTGGTCAGCAACTTCCCGCAGCAGGTCTGCCAGCGCTCTCCCGGTTGAAGCCATGCTAGTCTGCTTAATGTCAACAGGAAGTCTCGCTAGGAATAGATCTGACTGGATCGCTCAGTTGACCAATCCTGAATGAGACTGACGTTAGTCCCTCCTACCTCATTAGCATACGGACACAGAAATGTAGAAATAAATAAATTGAGAAATGAGTAAATGTGGAAATAAATAAATTTAGAAATAAATAAATGTATAAATAAATAAATGTGGAAATAAATAAATATGGAAATAAATAAATTTAGAAATAAATAAATGTAGAAATAAATAAATATGGAAATAAATAAATTTAGAAATAAATAAATGTATAAATAAATAAATGTGGAAATAAATAAATTTAGAAATAAATAAATGTAGAAATAAATAAATGTGGAAATAAATAAATGTAGAAATAAATTTAAGACATTTAATTATTTATGTCCCATGTATTTACCAGTTTTTATTTATTTATTCACGCAATTAATTATTTATTTATTTATTTATTTATTATTTTATTTATTTATTTGTACTTCTGTCAGATCTCGTCCTCCATATATATCCAGGCAGTAGGGCAGAGAGAGCACACGGCCCATTAACCAGAGCTACAGCCCCTAGTGGTGGGTAGCTGCATTACAGCTTAGACACAACATTCAACCGGCATTGTGGGCCTTCAATTAATTATTGTTGAAACTAAAACTACTTAGTAAACAGCAGGTGTCATACCACTTGTTATCGGCAAATGCAAATGCTCCTAAACCCCAAGAGAACTGAGAGTTTGTCTTAAGAAAATCCCAGTAAGGTAGAAGAGAGCAAAGCGTCTCTCTTACTTCAGAGGCTCCAGCTTTGGAGTCGTTTGTTTCCACAGGTGGACTCATGAAAACAAGCCTCTTTTGTAGCTCGTCTGACAGAGGATAAGAGTCCCATGATTCAACCACGATATGCCTTATCACTGCGGATCTTTTAAGTGAAGAAAGACAAGACACAAATTAATCTGCGGCTAAATCTGATACACTCCTGAGTCCTGCTCCATTTTCCATTATCAGATCAGGTGTGCTGACGTCAGCGTGTTGGAAATATTCCATGCATAACACACCTGCTGCACCAAAATCCACCCTCAGGATTAAACAATTAATGTAATTCAAAGATTCATTACAAATGGTCCAAAAATTTAAGGTGTAAAGTTTCACTTGTTCGCTCGTGCTTTTTTGGGAAAACCGAACATGATGATGGAAGAAAACATTCAATCCCAGGTGGCCTCTGCCCATCCTCGACAAACATAAATCCTTTCCAACCTCTCTGCAAACCTGCAACTAATTTGAGTCAATTTGTCACTGCACATGGGGGGGGGGGGATGTGTTTAATTAGTGTGATGAACCTTGTATTCTCTGGCATGGATTTATTGTCAGCTGTGACACATAAACAGCGTCTTATTTCTCAGGCAGTTTTGCACAGATGCTGGAGAATCCGGAGTGAACTTTTAACAAGGACTGTGGAGGAGAGGAGCAGCAGAGGGTGAAGGATAAAGGAGCATAAACAGTGTCTCTCTCTCTCGTCTGCCCTCGGCCTGCTGTTGTATTTTGACATTGTGCGATTGTGTAACATTCTCTTTGACATTTCGTGACCTCTTCCTGCCGGCTTCTGAAAAGGTCACAGGTCTCAGATTTTAATGAGGAGCTGCATCGATGCATTGTTCCCCTGTGTCTGCTGTGATGACGCATGAGGTCAGTGTAAGGGACTGTACGGCATGTTTTAAAAGCTCACGCTGCATACTCCAAAATGAATATTACTGCTACAAACTAGCAGCAAAATGATCAGCGCCTTCACCCAATCAATGCTCTTTAAATTCATGATGGATCAATGACTGTGTGTGAGGTTAAAAATGTTGCTCTAAATGATGAACAGGCGGAGCATTATCACCTGACTCTGCAGTGAAAAAACGCTCCACATAGACTCTTTGAAGTGTCACTTGCAAATTATGCTTTTTAAACAATTAAAGCTGAAAATTGTATTAAAATTGTTCAAGAAATGGCTAAAAGTTCATGGGCACAACACCTCTATAAGCTTGTTAGGCATCTAATTCTCAAGCTATGAGTATTAATATGAAGTTGGACCCCCTTCCCCTCCCTCATGATATAACAGCTGCTTCATTCTGGGCGGTGTTCCACATTTTGGATTATGTCTTGAATCATATCCGTCACAAGAGCAGGTTGGCCACAGATATCTGATGAGATTGCCTGACTTGTGTTCGGGATTAAAAATCATCCCAAAGGTTTCTAAACTGTGTGTGGATCAAGAATCTGTGCAGGCCAATCAGTTTCTACATACCAAACGTGTCTGAGTCTGAGCAAAGGGCCTTCCCTGATCTCGCAGAGAGAGCTGAGTGTGTCCTGCTTAAAACCTCTAGTACCAGGCCGTCTGAAAAAACTGCCTAAGGTGTTTTGGGTTTCCTTTTCTTGGAATAATTCTTACATGATCAGCTCGCTAAGGGTGCTGTACTCACGCTGAGGGTTCAGAAATCCGAAAATCTAATGCTCTTAAATGTTTTTAAAGAACAGATGTTGCTCAGTAGCTGAAGATATTTTCACAAATGCACTCCTTGAAATTTCAAGAAGATATCAGGATCCTAGCACCAGTCATGTTTCTGAGACATTTCAAGTTTTTACTGTCGGAAAATGAGGTGGGGTGGGGGGGATCTCATGACTTAAAAAAGACGCTGTGGTTGATTTTTAAAGTGCTGTTCAGCACTTTGTACCAGCTGTGCTGTGTGATGCTTTGCTAGCGAGTGACCTTTGTACAATATGTGTGTGTATCTGTATCTGCTGGCTCGGTTTACCAATAGGTCAATGGGTAATCTGATAGTGGATTTAAAGAGGTCACGTTGTTGTCATGCCAGTTTAAATATTTAATGTTTCCAGGTTTAATCGAGAATTTGAGCTTAAAATATGAAGTGACAGCCTCACAAGCGAGCGAGTGATTGAGTGAGAAAAGGGAGTCGAGTCCGGAGCCAGAAAATCCTGCGTGTCGAACAAGAGGATACAGAAGAATCAACATTGATCCGTGGCAGGCAGGGTGATTAGGAATTGAAGAGGTCGTTTCATTGGCAGCAGACGGTGCTGGATGGAGAACAGAGGAGGGACGAGGGAGGGGAGGAGGGGGGGGAGAGTTGTGTGGGGGATATCACCTGGAGAGGGGACAGAGGGAGGTGTTGGGTTTCAAATAAAGTGCAGACTCAGCAGATTAGACCCGAGCCCGGCACACATCAGCTGCTCTGTGAACGCTGCCAAGTTAAGAGTCCTCCTGAGGTTTTCAGACTGACGGTGATGAAAGTGTAAGTCGGATAGAGACACATCTTAGAGGGCAAAAAAACTAAACAAGTGCACAGATAAAGATGAAGACATGACAGTCGAAACACAAAAACAAATATTGTAATCTACACTTACAAACATGTAATCTACACGTAGAGACGGCTCTGATTGATTGCAGGCTGCATGTTCGCTGTAGGATGTTTCTGCAGTGAAGATGATTGACTTTTTCTGCAGCAGAGGTCAGGTCTCTGTATTTGCATCTCATGGCACTAAAAGATGCTTCGCAGGCAAGTTTGGTCCCAGCATGTGTTCCCACAACTCTCTTAACTGTTTTTGCTTTGTTGTCTGTGTTAGTTGTTTTTTTTTTACCCTCCTCATTTTTCTTCCGATGCTCCATTTTCTTTTGGTTCTATTAAAGTGTGAGTGCAAACACACAAAGCAGAAATGCTGCATGATTTATTTGCTATACCATGTTGTTTTTTAACAAAAACAATCTGTTAGTTTAATGATCGTAATCAAAAAGTACCAACTTCCCCAGATGTTTATTCTTTTTTCTTTTTAGGTTTTACTGGGGCCTTTATTTATAGACAGGAAAGTGGATAAATTCAGAAATCGGGGCGCATGAGGGAGGGAATGACACAGGAACAGGATGGATTAGAACCCGGGCCGTCTGCTTGGAGGACTACAGCCTCCGTAAATGAGGCACGCGCACTAACCACTAGAGTCCCGGCCCCTCTGTTTATTAATATTAATAAACAGATAACAGATAATAAATTAATAATAACCCAAAGAGAGCGAGCACAAATACGTTGGAAATGTGTTGGTACTGAATTGTAGCCAACGTTGTGTTTTGTGCCGTGGTCATTTGATGAGTTAGGTCTCCAATTCAAAGATTCAGTTGAAATAGCTCTTATAAATAAATATGTGTTGACATGATTTGACAGCCAATATAGGCTACCAAATCATTGTAGTGTTTGTTAAAAGTTGTGTCTAAGCTGTAACGCTGCCACCCGCCACTAGCCGGTGTTGTAGCTCCAGTTAGCGAGGCTGTTCTCCGCGTTTTACTGCCTGGATGTAAACCAGCACAATGGATGGACGGCATCTTGTAGAAGCTAACTGGGCAGGTAAACTGGCATATAACCACCCTACTGGATCAATGCATAACCTCATCCAGCACTGTCATGTGGACATTAACCTGGATGGAGAACTGAAGGATGGTTCTGCTAGCATTGCTAATGTTAGCCACACTGGGCTAAGCAATTTGACATTATTTACCTGCAGACTCTTTGATCCAGCTTGGTCTGAAAAGATAACACAGCTCAACAATTACTGCACAAGATATATTGTTTCCTTACCTTTAGAGACTAGTCGACTATTCTGAATTTAAATGTCAGTTTAATCCTCAGGGAATAAGTTGCTAGGAACATCTGAATTTATCATTTTTCCAGTTTTGTACTTCTTACAGCCCTCCTTTTATTTTAATTTTTTCTGTTTTAATCCTCCAGGAAAGGTTTACGTCCACTGCAGAGAAGGCTACAGCCGCTCCCCCACCATGGTCGTCGCTTACCTCATGCTGCGCCACAAAATGGACGCCCGGGTCGCCGTGGCCACCGTGAGGCACAAGAGAGAGATCGGCCCCAACGACGGCTTCCTTCGCCAACTGTGCCAACTGAACGAGAAGCTGGCCAAAGAGGGCAAACTGAACGGGGAGGTGGGCAAGCTAAAGACCAAATGAAAAGCAGGGAGAGAGACCCTCTGCCCTCTTCTCCTCCCATCATGCCTTTTCACAGGTTTTCAGCTGCGCTCTCGGAGACTGACCTTCGCCCTGACCAAACCAGCACCCATCTGACAACAGGGGTATTCTGAGACACAAACATACATGCATTTATCTGTGTAGATAATCCTCCCTCATGCATACACTCGATCTCACACACTCCGTTTGTTGTTCACGTCTGCCACTGCTGCCCTGTGAGGGGACGCCTGTCTGAGCGTGACCACACACACACACCTCTTACTTTTCCTGTTTCTAAACTCTACACCACACAGATTCACGTGCAGACGCGTCGCTCCTTGTACCTGAAGGCTCGGCATTTTTCGATCATGTTTTTTCGAGCTGAAATACTGAAAGCATTCCTTCAATTTCCACAAGTCCGAAAAAAAGGTAAAAAAAACTCTGTCCTCATTTTTAAGATTATAGCACAATCACTCCATAGTTTTCCACTGCCGGGAGTGTCGCTGAGAAATTCAAAAAATGAACTCTTAAGATGCTAAAAGTCACACATGATGCAGAGAGATTTAAGTCAGTTATGTTGGACACAGAAAGTGAAAACAGATCGATCCCAAACATTCCATGACGACAGGCGGGGAAAAAAACGGCCAACTCGATCCTCAAAATCCCCCTCTCTCTCCTCCACCTGTATGGGCAGATATTTGATGCACAAAGACACATTTTCACAATCAAATGCACGCTGTAGCTCTCTGTAGCATTTCAGTCGGCATCCTTGACTCTCCGGCGCGCTCTAGTTTGATGGTAGGTAAGCATTCAGATGTTCGTCGTCGTGAGACACTGAGCAGCTGAATCTCAGGCGGCAGCAAAAGGTCGAGCTTGTTAAAAATAATGAGCTATACGTGGGTCGTTCATGTAGCAGCTGATATGACGGATGTTCATTAGAGCTTTTTCTGAAGTGGCTCATGAACTAACTGCCCCCCCCCCCCCCCCCCCCCCCACCTGCATTATAAATAATAATGTTCTGCTATGATGAATCAGCAGATAAAGAAATAGTTCAACATTTGACAAAGGTTTATCCTGAAGCATAAGTTACCATGGTGACCACAACCTGCTCAGGAGCAAGCTATGTGTTCGGAGTAAGTTACCATGGTGATCTTAACCTGCCCTGGAGCAGGCTATGAGTTCAGCATTAGTTACCATGGTGATCTTAACCTGCCCTGGAGCAGGCTATGAGTTCAGCATTAGTTACCATGGTGACCACAACCTGCTCAGGAGCAAGCTATGTGTTCAGCATTTGTTACCATGGTGATTATAACCTGCCCTAGAGCAGGCTGTGTTTAGAGGAAGTTACCATGGTGATCTATCCCTGCAGACACATTCATAGCACAGAGTACCCGAAGTTAACCTTGAAGTTACCCCGCTAACCGAAAATCGCTTCGTGGTGCAAGCCGCAGAGGTGTAAAGTAAACAAACTAAGAAAAAATAAAACTGAAGGGTAGGTAAGGAGCTAAAGACCTCTTTCTGTTGGAGATAACCTTATTTATACAGAGTTTCTTCAATTAAAGCAAAAAGAGATTTGCTGTAAACCACTGATTTATTATCATTTAAAACTTTCCAGTAGGAGGATAGAGGAGTTTTAAATTCTACCACTGTCACACTGAACAGTCAAGGATGCCACCCGCCTCCAGCAGAGTAAACCTCCAGTCATCACACCAGAGAGTCGTCCACTGCCAAGTCCCCTGACACCGCCACTCGGGCCACAGTATCCAGTTCCACTGTTTCATCAACACAGTCTGTCAGAGGGTCCATACACAACATGTCAACATGCCTCACTCCTCTTTAAGTGTGTGTGTCATAACTGAACGCACACACTGGGTCAAAATCACCAAGTCTCCTTTTTTCCCAAAAGCATTGCGATATATGTCAATACCCCATCAGATATATAGAATGTAATCACATCTAAGTATGAATATTCAGGCTGTAGTTGTTACATATACAGGTAGGCAACAATACATTTTAATGACACTATTTATTACCAGGCATAATACTGTACACTAGGTTGTCTCACCTCATTAAAGGCACTATTTATTCCTCCTTTGATATATCTGTATACATATGAATATATACATGTATACTGTATATACATAAGTGTTGACATATATGAATGTACGAGCAATGTGTCTATAACGTGTAGGTATCGTCAGTAAGTCTTTATATATCATGTTATATTTGTGTATGGCTTCCCAGAGAAGCTCCTCCATACCTTGTTTTTTCAGTTATTAACATGTACATTCATATTGAAATATAATGTACATGTGTAAAGTGTTGTGTGTAATTGTGATGTTTTCCGATCACAATTGTGGGAAAAGTTGCTGGGTTATTTTAAAAGCTTAGCCGGGACACCGAGGCCTAAATCATCGTCGTAATCATGCAGTTTTTTTATTTTTATTTTATTTTTTTAAGTTTCTGTGCCAATGCTAGTTTGTTCATAAGACACGGGCGAGGTGCAGGTGGCAGCATAAGATTGTCATTGGTTTATCCTGCGTACATGTCATCATGCTCATCCCATCGGAAAACATTTACAGCTTTTGTTTCCCTGCACAGGCGTTTCTGTTTCTGACCGATATGATTTTGTTAATTTGGATGAAAACAAAAGGATTCTTCAGCGACACTTTGAATTTCAATGTCGTGCTTTGGGCTGCAAAATGTAATTTCCTCATATACCTTAGTCACATTTAGCAGACTGCAGATTCTCCAATAGTGGGAGTGGTTCAGTGGGTTTGTTGAATAGGGGCTAGTCATAGACTGTATGAAACATGGACGTTGTCTTAGTGATGTCACCCATTGGTTTCTGAAGAGAGGCATTTTGAAGACCAAAGACGGCCGTCCCAACATTCGACTTTAACTAATTTCTGGCTAATATCTTCTTATTGGCTGCAGAACAAATCTACCTATGGGTTAAAAACATCACCTGAATCTAGAAGCAGGCAGAGAGGTGGGGTTGAGTCGGGCTGAATGAATATCTTGGACGCCGTAAAACACCCATCTAGCTCGTCGTCTAGCTAGCGTATTCCAAACAAAAAAAACAGCCGCCAGGTTTTAGCCTCCTGGCAAACTAAGACGAGTCTGCCTGTCAGTCAAATTAGTCTCATAATGCAAAACTGTAAAATTGGCATTTTAATATGGGACCTAATGGGGATTCCATGGTTTTTGGAGCCAGCCTCAAGTGGCCACTCGAGGTACTGCAGTTTTTTGCACCTTGCATTGGCTTTATTTTTCAACATTGAAGGGTGCTGCTTGTTTGTACCTCAACGTTCACTTATAGCAGACTGAAGACTCTCCAATAGGGGGAGCTGCTTGAATAGGGGCTGACACTAAAGCCGTGTTTTTATATCGGCTTATGACAAATTTGTATTAAACCTAATAGCCAGCACATTGGGGTTGGATGGAATGGGTGGTAGATGATATCATCTACAACCTTTAAAATGTAATCCCAAAACATGCATTGAAATGTCAAGTGTTGCTTTAGATTCCGGCTGACCATAGACAGGAGAAATAAAGAGAGGTGGATATCATCAAAGGGAGTTAGAAACGAGTGCAGAGGATCTCAAACGGTCTCTGAGTTGTGATGCCTCTCACTGGGGCATTACACAAGGATGCGCTGATTCTGACTTCATTCACTGTTTTTTTCCCCATCGACTTCCGACCCTGTCATCTCATACACCTGAAAATGTTTCAGATCTTGGAAAAAAAGAAAGCTGTTCTGCAGTACACACAAGACAAATCAACTGGAGAACATTTTTAGGTGGTGCACGTCTTACACTTCATTACCCGACCCATCCGCATGAACCCCAAACACACACAACAATAAAGTCTCCCCTGTTAACAAAGACTTAACGTCTAAAGGCAGAGAGAGCCACTTACCTCTGAATGCAAAACTTACATAGTATCTGTGCCAAGTGACTTACTCTACTTTAAAAAAACGCCTTCTGTACATGTGTTTGATTGGCTTCTTGGGGTTACTCATTAATCTGCTCCACAACACTGCCCTCCTTCTGAATACACAAAAAGCAACAACCATATCCAAGCTGTTCAGTATTTCCAGTCAAGTTTTCCTTACAGTAAAACTTAAAAATTTGGCGAATATTGAGAAAAACAAAGTCTGCAAACCGGTCCAGGATGAGGGTGTGTTCTTATAAAAGCATCAACTGCCTACACCAACCTGCTTGTTTATACAATTCTTGTCAGCTCTGACTGCAGAGGAAGTGTCTGATAATCATTCTGTGGCAGCCTGACTAGCCATGGTAGAAGTTTTCTGTCACATTTTCTAGACACTTTTTACAAAATTTGTTCAACTCTCTCTCTCTCTTTTTTGGAAAGAAGCAAAGATGCAACAAAGTCGACCTTAAAAAAAGAAATCTTCTACGATGGCTACACTGCTGTTTTTATTTCACTCTTTTATGCATTGAAAACAGATAAACACTGCCACCTGCTGTTCAACCAATCAATTTGTACTTCTCTTTCAGCTGATTATTATGTCTCCATAGTTAAGTTAAAATCCAACCATATTTTTTGTGGTCAAAAATTCCAGTTTTGAGATATCTTTTTCTTCCTCATGTGAAATGTGAATCCCTGTAAAATCAAATTAAAGGTCACATATTATAAAAAAAATACACTTCAGCATGTTTCTCTAACACTAATATGTGTCTCTAATCTGTCTAAAAAAAACCCAGATGATGAGAAAAGTCCTTCCTCTCCGTCTTTTGCCTGCTCCACTTTTCAGAAAATGTGTGCTCAAACAGGCCGTTTGGAGATTTTCCCTTCATGACATCACAAAGGGCAGTAGTCCCTCCCCCAGGTGGGTGACACTCCCACAGCTAGGTGTTTGTTCTGCCCTCTGACTGTAAATAATAGGGCATTGAGCAAGCCCGAGCCACATCTCCTTCCAGAGAGGGGGCGTGGTCAAACACAGCTCATTAGCATTTAAAGGTACAGACACAGAAACAGCCTGTTCTGAGCAGGGCTGAAATAGAGGGGTTTATAGGCATGATCAAATACAGGATCAGAGTGGATTTAGAACAAGAAACTTCACAGACATTTTCTGGGGAGCTCTGAGACTCATTTAAACGTAATGAAAAAGATGATAATATGTGACCTTTAAAGCAGTTTCCTTTTGTTCTACAAGGTACCAGCGCCATTTTGTGGGTTATACTCCAGGTACAGTACAGTGTATAATCAAGAATGTCCAATGTGAAATGCCATTAATGTATACTGTTATATATACTGAGTATGTAACACGCACTAAGGCAGATGTGAATCCTGCATTTTTCTGTCATGGCTGGACTCTTCTACACAGACAGGACTACATTTGGTATTAGATCTAGTGATGTTGAATTGCAAAAAGAAACAGTGTTTTATTTATTTCCCCTTGAAGTGAAGCTTGGTTTGTATTTTTCTTTACAACAGGAAACATTTAAAAAAGTTCCTTAAAGTGTACTAACACTGACTCTTTCGTATTTAACATCGAGCTGAGTACAGTGCGTCGTTATCGGTGTTGTTTTTGGGTGAGTCAGCGATAATGTTTGAGAGAGACGAGGACCAGACAGTAATTGTAAGTCATTAAAAGTGTGTTCTCACTTAGAGCCTAGTGGCGGAGAGGGGTATAAAATTGACTTTTGTACAAATTGGTAGTCCCATGTGGAGTAGTTAAGCCATCTGTGCTGAAGGAGGCAAAAACTTGAGACGTTAAAACCCTCGATGTTTGACAGCTAAAGCCGTGCGTCATGAAAACTCACCTGGTTGAACTTAAGTATATTATTTGTGATGTGATGCACCTAATCCATCTGGGAGAGTAGAACAAACCCGTATTACTCACAAATACTGTCTGGGCCCTGTGAGGTGTCATCCTGTTTTCTTTAAGCTGTTTATCACAGAGAGTTTTTAGCACAAATAATCCCACTGCCCGACTCCTCCAGGAGTCCGTCACACAGTCAGCGTCTTACCCTGTAACAAAACCTTCATTTCTGTTCGTCTACAGATGTCGCAGAGGGAGTTGTTGCAATGTTTGGTTGGTTGCTTTTTTTTTGGGTATGTCCACGTTTGTTTTGTTCACCGCCGTCGGCACCTCTACAAACACATCCCAACGGTATGGACACAGCACCCCCCCCACCCAAAGCCTTACAGGAAAGATGGATTCTTTGATTGTTTTTTCAGTTTGTGTATATCTCACTTCACGCAAGCAGGAAGGGACGGCTCCCTAAACAGAATGAGACATTGTTGAAGTGCACTTGATTTTGAATTGCGATGTTAATTTTTCTTACCTTGGAGAAGTCCCGTCTTTCTTATGTTTGAGAAATAAATGGCTGAGGTATTAACATCTGATCACGAGTGGCTTACTTTTCTGATAATCAAGATGTTTATTCTGCACGAACACATGGAGATTAAAATATATTAAAGAAAGTTCAGTCAGGGAAAACATGACTACAGCACTGCTTGGATACATTATGGTAAAAAAAAAAAAAAAAAAGATTCAATTACATGAACTATGGATACAGCAACACACACACACACACACAACTACTTCTAACTAGCAGCTGCCTGCTAGCTGTAGTTTAGCTAATAGTTTTGCTGCAGGTGGTCCGGAGAGGTGGTCCTTAGTTGCTGGAAGAAGAGTTCCATGATAAGCGACAAGCACAAAATCCTCAGTCCCTCGTCTCTTAACTATGGCAAAATTTCCATAATCACATAATAAGCAAGAACATTATATATGACTGGGGTGCTTGTGGCGCAGTGGTTAGTGCGCATGCCCCATTTATGTTAGATTTCAATGTTCAAAAACACAACCATCACAGCACAACAGGCAAGTTTAAGCCTCAATTCCCAAACCTAAAGGCAATTAAGGGCGCAGTCTTTTTAAGTCAATGGACCCTTTACACTTGGTCCTACAAGTCCAGTCTGGTCCTACAAGTGGGCGGCCCAGGTTAGAATCCCACCTATCCACTGTCCTGTCTCTCCAATAAAGGCAGAAAAAGCCCAAAAATAAACCTTTTAAAAAAGAAAGTTATGACTTTAAAGGCTTGCCCTAGACGAGAAACTGTTCATAGATATGTTGTATTCACTATCACACATTCAGGCTGTGATGACCCCTGACTGTGTCACTGCTCCTCCTGTTGCCTTGTATCTCTACCCACTCAGGTTGCCTTCAGGTGGGGAGGGGCGGAGCCAATTGGATGTCATGCACCTGGGCAGGCTGGGCTCTCTCTCTCTGTCTCTCTCCACAACACCACACACAACCACCACTGATTTACAGACTACATGTTCTTTTATTAGTTTTAAATGAATTCAATAACTCTAAAACTGTGTGGTATCCCTGTTGGTCCAGCTCACTGAGCCTGGGTTGTAACAAGGCACACTATCCACCTACAGAGCCACCAATCAAATGCACAGCAGGCAGCAAAGGTCGACATGACCAACCTTCCCTGAAACGTGTAGTGCAGTGCAATGACACTTATGCCAGATAGAGACACACTAGGTCGTTCAACAAACAGTAGCTGTCTGTATCTGCACATTTGCCTTTGTTTAACCACCAGGGGGAGGCAAAGCCCTTCTTAAACTTTTCATTTGAAACAGCAAATCCCTTCAAAAGAGCAAGAGACAGAAAAAGAAAGACACGCAGCAAAGTCAGAGGGGAGAATGACATCAAGACTGGGAATGACATGAAAGACAGAGCCTGAGAAACTCCTTCCAGGTCCCAATGTCTCCAAGTGTTGATGCAAATGCTATTTTATGTTTCACAAGACCGGACGGACACACCTGGAGAAGGACTCCGTCGCGCAGCAGGGTCGTCCAGCAGGGTCACACTGACAAATCTCCATCCAATTGCAGTCATGCTCTCTTTACCTTCTGCGCTGGTCTCTCTTCTCTCCACGCTCGCTCGCACAGGCAATTATTGCAGACCAGCTGTGTGGTCCCTTATGGGCCTCAGTAAACCAGGGGAACCTCCTCCCTGCTTCTGCTGCATTTCAAACTATCGCTACAAGAACTGAATGTTAATCCGCGCGGCAAGAGAGCAACCACATTTTGATCTTAAAAAAAAGTTGTTTAATTTCCTTTTTACACCCAAATAAAGGGATCTCTACTTTAAAAAAAAAAAAACACCCCAGACCTTTTGGGTTTGTACCAATGACTACACATTAGGGGAAAATGCCAGGCTCAGCACTCACAAGGGAGAAGTGAAGGCCAGGAAGTAGCTGGAGTAAAAAGATTGAGGGATTATGTGTTGCAGCAGGTTATAGGTCCCTCTTTGCAGCTTATTTAAAGGAATCCAGGATGCTTTCTTCCGAAATCTCATCAATAAGAGCGCCTGCGCTCTGTGTGATGAAGTGCCATTTATTTCAACAACGTGGGGGCGGCAGTTTTTTTTTTTGTAGCGTGGAAATGTTTATAGCCAAAGCAAGAATAAAAGCAGACGAGTTCCTGTGTTTAAGGAAATAGGTTTAATTAGTGACTCAGAGGAATTAAACTCAATCTGGTTTTTGTTTCAGATCTGTTTGATTTCATAGGAAAGGCGAATTAAAAAAGTCATGTCTTAGCTGAAAACTTTAATGTGTGCTCTGAATCATTGTCTCGTTCATACAGGATCTCAGGGTCACTCGTCGTGTCTGAATCGAATGGCTGGAATCTCGTTCAATGCTTGTTTACATGGACATGATTCATTGGTGAGAAAGAGGAGATCCAATCAGTTTCACATTATATTCCTGGCGTCAATGAGCTTAAAATTTTTCTCCCAAAAATCTCACTAAATAAAGTTATCAGCCGCCTTTGAAATGTTTTTTTTTATTGCTGGTTGACTCATTTATCCTGTTTCCCTCAGGCCTTATAAAGTCCAGAGAGTTTGATTTTTAAAACTCCCAAAGTCACTTAAATGTTCCTTTTTTTTCCCCCCATCACATGTTTTTTTGGTTCATTCGACTACTTAAAATATGATTATAGTCCTTAAATACGCCATCTATAATTCCCTACAGCTTCTCTTTTCCCTCATAAGGACCATTCAGCTTTCATCTCTGTCCCCATTTTTAACGGCTTTATCAAATAGAAAGCACATGATGCTCTTTTTTTTTTTTAAATCCTCCTCCTTTATATCTCAAGTTCAGGGCGATGGAGAGGGTGGAGGAGGACGCAGGGGCGAGGAGGGAATAGTGCACATCTGTGTTGCAGCGCTAATTATTAGGAAATATTGAGAGAACAAGGGGTGGAAAAGGGAGAAAGAGAGAATGGGCTTTTTGGATGCCGAGCGATCCTCAGATCCTCTTCCAAGTCGCCTTTGCCCAGGGTGGTGCTGCTCGTTTCATCTCCGTCTCTTAAGTGCCATTTTTTACTGCACTTGCTGCGCTGTATGTTGATTCTGTGGGTTCAGTGTTCAAACATGAAACCACATACAGAAATAAAGATACCGCTGCCTTCACAAGTTAGCAAGTTTCTTTGTTTTTTATTCTCAAATTAGTGACAAAAATCAATTTATTTTCTCTCCTCTTTCACTTTCATGGAAACAATTTCATGCTTCTGATGTTCTTACTCTGTTTACAGAATCTACATTCAAATTTAAAACATGCACTGACTGAGATCTGAACACTCAGTATGGGAAGTGTCTCTGTCCCTGTTTGGAGATCAAGTATTATTGACCATCATAGATCAGCAGAGAGCAAAGACGGGGAAATCAATCAAGAATCTAGTTATTTGTATCAAAAAAATTCTGCTTGAAAGTGCAAAACGATAATGTTGTGCGCCAGATGTACAGAGGCTTTAGTCCTCATCGCAGCGGTCTCGGGTTCGAATCCGACCTTGGTTCTTTACTGCATGTCATCCCTTATCTCTCCTCTCAACATGTCCTGTCTCTCTCCAGCTGTCCAATCCAAAAAAGGCAAAAAAATGTCCAAAAACAAACTAAAATCAAGGCTGCACATTATCGTTCCAATTGTCACCACAAGTCACACGTTTCACTGCACAAGTCCAGCACTCCTACAAAATATGAACATTTTGCATTCCCCCAAACTATCTCCATGAAGTACCTGTTCATTATGCAAACACAACAGTCTGAATTGTTCATCGGGTCTGTTTCTCTCTGTTACAGAAGTTTCATTTTGAGCGACAGATTTGATGTAATCACTTCCAGATGGGCTGTAGCACTCAATTAGCATCACCTGCTTAAAGTTAACTGGCTCATATTCATAACACAGTACTGAAGCTTTACGCTGCAGCAGTGTGTACACCTCATTAATGAGAGGGGTGAGTGCATGGTTTAGGTCATCTGTGTTATTCTGAATGTTTATACAGAAAAGCATTTGTGTGCAGGGCTTTTTTTCAAGAAGTGACGCACCGTCCTGTTCATGAGCAATCACACGAGCACCTTCCGTTTATGACTTGATTAAGTGGAAATATATGTGCACACGTGTACAGATTATGTATTCCGACATCAGCTTCGGGATCCACCCCGTTTTTAATGCAGAAATACGTTCCAAGAAGCATGCTAATGAAGCTTTTCTTGCACTTTTCTTTCAGCTGCACAATTACAGTGATTCTATCTGCGAGGCACGCAGACTGTTTCCCTGTGTGGTCACGGTTTGTGAGAAGGTGCAGAAAAGCAACGTTTATGCGTAAAAAACAAAAGGCTGGACTTTCTCAGCGAGCGGCACACTGGGTGGGCTGTGAGGACTGACAGCAGGCTGCAGCACTTTCACATGACGAGCTGAGGCACGACTCCTTTTAATACCCCTGATTCAGCTCTATTGGATTAAACACAAGTACGGTGGGTTATTCTCACAAGCGTGTTATCTTCTTTTATTGACCTTGTAAAAGAGTTGTGAGCGATTCTCCCTCAAGGTAACCGTCTGTGTGTGAGTCGTCATGGACAAGGTGGCCGAGGCTGTGAGCACTTTCATGCACTAATTAGTGCACCTTGCAAAGACAGTCAGGAGGAATTTGCTGAAGCAGCGCCAGCTTTTTCTTTCACTGCTTACTGTACCACAGCAAGCTTCTGCTAATATTCTTTATAAACTGGGGTTTGGTGGACGGCTATTTAGTCAGTTTACAGAAACACATTTCAGTCACTAGGGATGTGTGCACTGACTAAACAGTTAAACATCATCATCCTTGCTAGTCAATATTTTTCAGGAACAAATACGACACCAGAACAAATAATTCATATTTTAGCCTTCGATGACGGTCAAATGTTTTGCTCAAACTGCAATGCAGACGCCCGCCACTAGCCGGGGCTGTAGACTGGCTATAGCTTATCTTCATGGGCCTGCTACCCCCACTCTACTATCGGGATGTAAACAAGCATCTCTAAGGGGCGGGGCTGTTTGGTAGCATTTTGAGCTAGAAAATGTAGATTTTTGCAGGTATATCAGCCTGTGCAGGTTGTCAAAAAAAGGGTGCTGCAAGGGACTACACACGGGAGGAAATACACTGTAAATTGTAAATTGTAAATTTCCCCGTTGTGGGATAAATAAAGGATTATCTTATTTTACTGTGCTGTGCTGTCGGAATAATTCACTTCCATCTCGAAGATGCATCAACACATGAAATTACAACTGGTACCAGTTACCGGATCGTGATATTTGCATGTAATTGCAGTTCAGCGCAGTGTGGCGGTCAACAGAATGTTTCCGCTCCAAGGCTCGCCCCCTCTCTCTGTCTAAGCCAACAAAAAAAAAAAAATTGTGAACATGTTTGAATCCAACCTGTGGCTCTTTTCCCTCTTTTCATTCCAGTATATCTCTCTCTCTACCTGATTTCCGGGTGGTTCGTTGTTCTTCCCATCAGAGCTGCCTTGGGGTGTTTAACACTTGTTAAAGAGATAGTTCACACATTCTATAAGGGGGGAGGTTATGATGGCGTTCACACAGTAGTCCAAAGAAAGGGACGAGAGACAGTCGCTCATCTGCCTGGCGGTATAGCAACAGTTGGTAATTACCGTCTTTGTTTCCATGTCTGCTGCACAGGCTGTATTTACACATTTTATGACACTGTACAGTTATAATTGAAGAGACGGTTCAATATGTAGAAGATGTGAGCTCCTGAATCAGCAGAAAGACACTTGAGACCCCTCAAGGGCAAAACGTTCAGGAGCTGTTTCAAACAATTTGGACTGTCATCTAATCCTACAGTTTTTATTTACCAGAAAAATGTTAATTTTAATATGATATTTACTTTTTTTGCTTTCTTGTTCAGTGAGATGAGGGGATTTATACCAATTGCTTAATATGTTAAATATGTTGGGGTTTCATTGGGCGCAGATGGTCTCGTAGGCTGTAGTCCTCCAAGTGGGTGACCCGGGTTCAAGTCCAGCCTGTGGCTCTTTCACTGGTTTCCTACTCTAGCCACTGTCCTATCAAATAAAGGCAAAAAGCCCAAAAAATCAGGGGGCCTAGGACAGTGCCATGCTAGCTCTTTTCCCCTCCTTTTTAAAAAAATAATTATCTGCTGAGTACAAATATTTTGCTCTTGCTTTGAAGCTAAAAAAAACAGTAATGAAAGAGGCAAAATCTTCACAAAACTCTCTTAAAAAAATCTTCCTTATAAGTTTGGTAAGTTTCCATTAAATAAATATAACTAAATAAAAAATGTACTTGCTGTTTGGTGATAAAGTGGCTTTGCAACATGGCCAGGAAGTTGATGTCTGAATAGCCGTGGCTACGTGACAGTTTAACAAAGACATGACACTTGACTGGACAAAGATGCTCCCACAAAATGAGCATGCGAAGCAGAGATTGTCTATTTTGTAAAGTGATCATTTTTTTTTGGGGCTGATTTCTCTCCCTGCTCAGAATAGCACCTGTAGCCGGCTGGCAGGCAGCGTGCTGGTGGTGAGCGGCGTGCCGAGGCGCTCTGGTTGGTTAGCAAAGAGCTAAGTGTGGTCTCTGAGTCCCAGCCAGGGTAGTTCCCACAGCTGCTACTATACTCCGCTGTTTCAGGCTATTTCAATGGGCGTACTCTCTATTTTGAAGATTCTCTGAAAAGCCCAAAGACAAACAATGGAAACGGCTGGAGTCTGATTTATAGCAGGCCCGGGTTAACTCCGCTGTTTTCCCGCTTGGAAACCACATAAAAGATCAGAGTGGAAGAAGAATCCCACTCTGGACTTCAAGGCTTATCATGTCTCGGCTTGAGCTCAGCCACCTCCCAGTGACCTCCTGCTCCTCTGCAGAAAGCCGTCATTGCCGCCAGCAGACAAACAAAGTTGTACTCAAGAGTTACAAGTCAGGTTAAGGAAAATACAAATCACTGAGCTAATATCTGTTTCGCAATCTTCAGCATCAGCTCTCAAAGCTCTGTTTAATCCCGTGTTACTTAATTCTCTGGCACTGTTGTTCAGCTGCTATAGTGATAAATTATTTTCATTATGCTGCACTGATATGGTTTGGGGAGCGTGGTGTGTTTGTACGGACGAACACGTGATGAATCAGTTGTCTGAGCTGATGCAACACGTGCAGACAGTTAGCTCTGCTGCTCTCTGCAGAGATACACAAAGTGATGCAGAGCAGAGCCACTGTCAATAATGAAACACTTTCAGATATGTCCGGGGTCAATGCACAGCCATTGATCATCATTACAGCTCTCTTTGTACTCAAAGATGTTTTTTTTTTTTTTAGATTCTTTACACATGTATGCATCATGAAATTTAAGCACAGGAACACAATTTTTTGTGGTTCTGCACAAGAAACAGCGCAAAGAAAATGTCACTTCTGTCGCATTAAAAGAGTAAGGATGTTTAATTAACCTTTAATTGCTGAGGATCTGCTCCCATGAGAGGAAACAGATTTCAATACTGTCTGTTGATTCAAACGGAGCAAAGTGCATCCAGATGTGCAGCTCCTTTAAATGTAAACATGATACAATCTTTATTTCAAATGCATCTGAGTGCTTATGACCATAAATATTCCATATCAGCCTTTCTTATTACTATCAGTGCTGTTCACTTTTATTCATCGTGTCACAAGCAGTGCACTCTTGTTCTTCTTGGTTTTTCCATCATTTTTCTATTTTTTTATTTCTGATTTGAAGTTTGATTAAACGTCCTTCAACGAAGTGATCCCTAGATGGAAAGAGACCTTTTTCAAGTATTTTTTTTTTTTTTTGATAAATTTCTCTAAAAATATAAAATAGTAATGAAAAACAAAGTGCAGAACATTAAATTTTCTTTTGGCATTGTTTGTGATATTTTATAAATACTTATTTTTTGGCTTTTTATTCAGGTCAGGACAGATAGAGAGGAGAGGGATGTGAATCAAGGAGAGAGAGAGAGTGCGGAATGACTTGCACTAAACAGCTTTAGGATTGGGAGTCGAACCTGCGACCAGTGCAAAGAGGACTGTATGGTCCCATACATGAGGCGCCTGCTCTACCTGCTGAGCTAAACCTGCACCCCTGTTTGTGATATCTTAACAATAATACCTGAGTTTATTGAAGCTCAAATTTAACATTTTTTTAAACCTTGTTAAAAAGAGGTTTCAGGCGCAACGGTTGCCGAGAGGTTAGGGCGCGCTCCCAATGTACAGAGGGTTTAGTCCTCAAAGTGGGCGGCCTGGGTTCAAATCCGACCTGTGGCTTGTGTCCTGCATGTCATTCCCCACTCTCTCTCTCCCTCATATCTGACTATCACCTGTCCTCTCTCTACAACATAAAAGCTTAGAAGTAAATCTTGAGGTTTCCTGAAAAGACCCTTTTTATTGAATTAAAATGAATTGAATTCTTAACAGTAAACAGGGTCAGATTATTTAAATCAGATCATGAATGCAGACTTCAGCAGTATGTGACCGTCCTCCATTTGCTCTCTGTGAGAACAACTCTGTAAGAAAATAAAGTCCACACCAAGGCTTCCTCAGTCCCAATGGGACGAGGGAAAGTCATTGTTTCTTACCAAATATGAAGATGTTGTCATTTTGACAGTCCAGACAACCAAAAAAAACCTAAACTTGTTCGCTCTGAGTCACTTTTATAAAGATTGGACTGTTACGTCTCTCCAGGGAGGGAAATTGGAACTCCAGAAAACTAAAGTTGATTCCACTCTGCATAATTGTAGCGGACACATGATGAATAATTCAACCTCTCACACTAGGAGTTAGAACACTGCGGCAGAGTTTCACACAGTAACAGTATCTCCATATTTACTTTATTGGTGTGTAATTGTGTTGGAAAAAATAAGGAATTTGTTTCCAACCTGCGTGATTATGCAGTTAACGCACATTTACGATGGATCGCAATAACAAACACGACGCACAAGGAGCCCGGGCGGCTTGTTTATGGACTGAGAACACTGTTTGTCTCTATTTCCATAAAAATTACACTCCTCCGTTCCTCTGCAGCACTGGAGGCTGTCTTTCAATCTGGCGAGCATCTGATTGTTATTTAGGCCTCATTGTGCTGTTATCATGATAGAAAACACTGTGCGGGGGCCCGAAGACTCTCGCAAAGGAAAACCAAGAGAGGTCTAAATTGAGACTGAGACTGACATTGGTCGCTAAGTCGTGAGGGAAGGCTGTAATCAGAGCTGGCTTTGTGTTGTGCAGACACAGGGACCATCCATCTGTCACTTTAAAAAAAAAAATCTGGCACAACCTCAGAGAGCTGCAGGCGAACGCACAATAGGAAGACAAAGATGTCTGCTCCAGTTACTTTAAGATCAAGACTTGTAGAAAAATGTTGGACTTCAGGATTCTTAATCAACAGCTCCATCAAAACCCACAAACTTCATAGTGAACAAGCTGGAGAACGATTTTATTGACTCACACGACAAAAAAAAAACAACTAAGCATGATGGTTTAAAGTTTTGTACTTAATCAAGCTAACGACCTTAAGATATACATCCCATCTATCTGGGAGAAAGGGTTATCTCATGAACACCTACGACCTTAAAGGCTTTATATGCGATTTTTTGATCCAGCAGATGTCGCCCTTGAGCACCAGCATGAAACCAAAACAACTCGCGCTGCATTGTTGTGTTAGCATGCTAATGCTAGCGATCTTTATTATGCTGGTATCTTCACACTGCATGTAAATTTACCTGAAATGAGCGTGATCTAGAAACACAGTTAAGCAGTGAGTACAGTATGTTATTCTTCTTTTCTCTAGTCCCTCAATTAAACAACTTTTATACACGAGGGGAGGAGTCAGCCGGCCGTCCCGGCGATGTAAACAAAGTGAAGATAGGACTCTGAAAACTCTGAAAACATCACAGACAGTGGGACTCGGGTGTTACACCCATTGTAGACAGTCATGACTCAGAGTTATTTTCAGAGGATATACTTGATTTCTATTATATTTAAGTGTGAAAAATCACATATAAAGCCTTTAAAGATATTATCAATGATGATAGTGATGATGATGACGATGGTTTTGTCTGATAAAGATGATTTTAGGATTGCCCTGTTTCCACAAAGTGGTCCGCCTCATTCGGTACATGTATTGGTGTTTCAACTGTCAACAGTTAAGAAGAGTACCAAAATAACTGATCCTCACCATCCTACTTTTTTGCTACCCTTATGTTGGGGTGCCAAGCATACCGATACGACCCTAAAGGTTGGAGTCAGACACACTGCAGTCCGTTGATTGGTCGAAAGAATCTTCACTTCCTGTGCTACAGCAGTAATAAAGAACAAACACAAAACGCATCATGTTTAAATATCCTGTGGATTTAGAGGTACCAAACCGTACTGAACCAAACCGGACTGCTTGGTGGAAACACGGCTTTATTTCTCTCTGATGTACGTCGCTTTGGATAAAATGTCTGCTAAATGCAGAATTGTAGAACTTCCACCACGTTAAAATGCTCCGTTGTCATGTGTTCTTCAGAAGAGATTGATGTTCATTTACCAACCATATTTTCAAGCCTCATCTTCCAATATCTTACATTCAGTGTTATCCTGCAGGATGTCTGAACCAGCGGTTGTTTACAACTCTACAAACCCTGATTTTAGGCTTCTATCATTCTATAAAAGTAGATGGCCCATAAAGAGGAGCACGTGGATGATTATAGAGGCAGCACTTTGCCTCAAATAAACGGGTACAAGATGTTTTTAAAAACTGTGATTGTCCCCTTTGTTCTCATCATTCAAGCCATCCTTTCAACATGCCTCCGCCTCACCCAAAGAACTAAGGAGGAAATAAATTTATAAAAAAACAACCTCTCTTTAATAACCATCTTGTCCTCTTCATCTTCTTCCTCCACTTTACAAGTCCTCAAGAGGGCAGTGTTTGAATGAAAGAGTCTCCAGCTGTCAGCACTCATCAAATCAGAGCGGGGCATGAGGGATGCCAAGAACTTTAGAGAGAGTGCAGTTCATATTATTTTTATTCAAACCAGATATGAGGATATAGAATATTGTATGTAAAAAAACAAGATTAATTTAAATGACAATATGGTGCTGAAGTGTGTCTTATTGCAGACTGGATGAAAGAGTTCTTAAAGGGAGGAGGATTTCTTTAAATCTGGGGAAAGACAGATGCTGGGATTGTTTAAGTTTTTTACATAGAATTGAGTTTAATGCCTGAGAGCCGTTATAATAAAAGATATTAAAGTGATTAATTAATTATGTAAAGCCTTCTTTCAAATGGGATAAATAAAGCATCTAAGAAGGAGTGTGAGGTGAAACATCTTTAATTCTGCATGCTGTGAACTCGAGATGATTCCAAAATAAACCACCTGAAAAAAAAAAAAAGCCTGAATTCTTTTCAGACCGGTCACACTGTGGTGGACTTGAAGGAGGAAAAGATACTTGTGTTCACTTAATTCTAATTAAAACAACAATCACTGACAGTTGTGTCGATCAGCTGCCCATTCCTTATCTGTACTTTCTTCCTCTCGCCCCTCTTTTGATCCCTTCTCTGCTACCATCTTCCCTCGCCTCCTCTCCCCTTACTTCTGTTTTATCACCTCACCTCCTGCTTCCTCTCTTTGACTTTTATTTCCTACTCCCTCTCCTCTATTTTCTTCTCTTCTCCTCTTCTCTCTCTCCCTCCTTCTCTTCCTCCTACTGCTGCTTCATCTCTTTCCACCCAAATCTCTCTATTTCCCTCGTCTCCCTCCTTTCTCTCTTGTCTTTCTCCACTTCCTTCTCCTTAACCCTGTCTCCTGTCATCAATCAACCTCATTGTATCCCACTTATCCTCTCTTTCTCCCTTCTCCCTACCTATACTTTCTATATCTCTTATTTTGTTCTTCTCTTCTCCCTGTCGTCCACCCTCCTTTTTTACTCCTATTCTCACCCATCCTTAATCACCCACTCAAATCCCCCCCCCCCCCTTAAAGTTTCTCAATGAATCTTCAGCCCAGGTTCGACCCCTCCCACTTTGTGTAATCTCTTAATTGTCAGCATGACGAAAACCTGCGTGAAGCTTAAATACAGCGTGCGCCTCTCTCACTGTGACTGGATCTTAGCAACTTCTCCCCACGGGCATCTCTCTCTCTCTCCCTTTCTCTCTCACCCCCTCTCTCTCGCCTTTCTCTCTCTCTCCCGGCTCTTTCGCTCTCGTGTCTCCTCACCTCGCAGTCAGTCAGTGAGTCAGTCAGTCAGTCAGTCAGTCAGCATGCAGGTGTCTCCGGCTCTCCTCGTCTCCAGCTCCGCGCTGCTGCTGCTGCTGCTGCTGCAGGGATGCTGCGCCGCCGCCAAGGGATGGAGGGTACTCAAGAACGACGGCACGGAGATTTTACCGGAGTTCACGGAGAATACGGGGACACCGATACTACAGGCGAACAACAACAATAACAACAACAACAACAACAGCAACAACAACGGCAACAGTATGAACAACAGGGCGAAGAACGGCGGCAGGACGGGGAACTCTGTCTCATACAGTAAGTCACAAAGTTTCATGTGCTCTGAATTAAAAAAAAAACAAATTATGAAATAGTGAATATTTAAATTAGGTAGAAATCAACATGAAATATGTTTATTTACTTTAAAGGCCTTTTGAGTCAACATGTGGAAACTAGCATTAAAAGTGTTCTTTAATTCAGTGGTTCTCAACCGGTGGGGTCGGGACCCAAAAGTGGGACGCAGAGCCATTTTCAGTGGGTCTCAAAGGTGTGCCTGGAAGACAAATTGAGTCCTAATCTGATTGACTAAAAAAATATCTGAAATTTGGGTCGCGATTTTTCATGCAGGAGTCGGTGGTGGGTCCTGAACCACTGCTTTAATTAGCCTGCGTGTATATTTATCAGTTTTGATAGGTTTATGAAGCCCTTTGTGAACATGAACGTGAACACAAGAGTGTAGGATCATGCATTAGAGGCTTTCATTTAAATACAAGGGCTCAAAAATGCTACGTTTATTCATGTAAAGAGAGAATTTTTCAAATTAAAAGTCTGATTTTATTGGAAATATTTGCTTATTTCTCAGATAAAATTCATGTTTGAGGGAGCGTTGAGTGTTTGCGCGCTTAAATTGTGCTGCTGAGTCCAAACATGATGTAAAAAAATCCACATTTAAGACTTAAAATTAACAGATAAATATGAAAAATAAGCCTATTATAAAAATATAATGCATTTTTGGTTCTTAGGACTTGACCCAGCTTTCAAACATTTGAAACATCTCCTGATCTAGACTCTTCAAATTCTTCAGAAATGAGTCTTTTAAATACACAACCTGTCCTCTAATTGAGCTGTATTCTCATTGACTCTTTGATTAAAGCGTCTCTCTCTCTCTCTCTCTCTCTCTCTCTATTGAGAGTGTGAAGACATGTTTGCTTTTCTCGTCCGCTGCCAGAGCCGAGTGTGATGAGAGCGACGCCGCAGACGCGCATTCTTGTGGTTTCTTCCCCCTTCCACATTGTGAAGCGGAGCAATCGGAGAGCCATCACGGCTTCTTCTTCTCTTTTTTTCACATTGTCTTTTCCTCCTGTCTTTATACTATTAGTCAAGCTCTACTTAGGTTATAACTATTTGATTGCAACAACATGTCTCAGAGTTTGGACGACTTTCGGGGGGTTTTGTTGGAAATTGCTTTTTAAATGCAACACTGCCTTCCTGAATGATTCCCACCTGTGGACACTAAAAGGTTCTGATTGAGGAGTACACATGCAGGATAATCTCACGGCTCGCTCTCATGGACTCGAGATGGGTGGTGCGAGATTCTCACAGTTTAGCCCGCGTTTGATCAGGGACACACAAAGAGGGGATTAAGAGGAGGAGATGATTGATTAGATTAGGGGAGAACAGCAGATGATTAGGGGGGGAATTAGGAAATGAAGATGTGTTAGCGGGAGTGATTTCTGTCTTCTGAGGCAACACGTCCACACTTTTAACACGATTACAACATCACATGAGAAGATTCTCTGTCATCTTTTTCTCATGCAAATGTGTCGTCACAGCCCTTAAAGAGCCTCACACTTGTTTGTTTTTAAATCAAATAACGCCCATTAACAACTACATAAAAGGACAGACGATAGCGTCTTGATTCTCATTAGTCGCAAAAAAAGGGCTGGAAAATATCTTCCCCTTGTTTTCACAGGGATAAGAAAGCACATGTGTTGAGTTTCACACAAAATCTTCTGGATTATTTTCCTCATCCATCGCTCAAGTTTCATCCTTGGGTGGTTTATCAAGGTCCCTGTGGGGTCACAGCAGAGACTTAAACCACCTCCCGTCCTCTCCCAGGACTCATCTCTTTCTGCCGGGGGGGGGGGGGGGGGGGGGGGGGGCATCATCATTAGCTCAGATTGTTTTCAGGCTGACAGCAGTGGAAAGAGAACAAGAAATGTTGCGATTGAGACGGGATAACAACAAACTCAGACGCGCTCACTGAACAAGACACCCTGCTGACTTTGTACGGTGCAAGAAAAAAAAAAAAAGTGCTGCCCAGTGCGTGCTGCAGGCTTTGTGTACTCCTGTGGTCCCTTTAGCGGCGGCCACAGAATAACACCAGATCAGGTTCTCATGAGGAGAAAAAAAAAAAAAAGGAAGTCACCTCACATAAATCCTTTGTTCAGCCCTTTTTTGCAAAGAAAGCCACAGAGGAAAACAGATCCCTCTCTGAGTGTATCATTTCTTAACCGACAGTTCCTTTTTGCCTTCTTTTTTACACACTGCTTGTAAAAAAAAAAAAAAAGAAACACATGCGCACACACACACACACACACACACACACACAGCACAATAAGTCATGCGTACGGCTGTTTAAAAGCTGTGGCTGAAACATGGGATTACAGGCTGGAGTGTGTGTTGTCTTAAATCAGTCTGGCCCGTGTCCAGTGTGTTGAGAGTCGTACAGTTGCAGCGCTGCCTTAAAATAACCAGACAGCTCTTTACTCCTCCGTCACCACATACGTTTCCTGAGGGCCAAAACGCTCGATGCCAGTTTTTCTCTCCCAGCACAAAAAAAAAAAAAACCTCCATTAGGTTTGATTGAGCTGTTTAATGGCCCTCTGGTCTGGATTTTCTATCAGCTGATTGCTGCCAGCTGGATTTTCTAAATAGAGTCCCGTCATCGACTTAATGATCGCCCCATGGATCACATTCAGAAACTCTGATCTGACCTTAAGTCTTTAATAAATGCAGAAATTGTTGCGATAAGCTGAGCTCATAAAAAGCTCATTTTAGGGCGCAGTTTGTCCTCATGATGTGTCAGTTTTACACCAAGAGTCAGATTCACAAACTCTGAGCTGCCCATACGGAAACGCAGAATATCTGCTTCTTATTTCATTAATTTCAAAATAAATTCAGGCTGATTTACTTCCGAGCACTTTCTTCTTTTAATGGTCACACTGGGGAATAAAATAATAACTTGAATCCAAGTTTCGGTCTGAACTTCGATGGAGAAATTGCGCTGCACTTGACTGTTTCATTATGTGTCAGAAATGCTTCTGTATCAGCTGATTGCTGAAAGCTCGATATCTCTAAACTGGGCGGTCACATGATTACAATTTTTAATCTCAAATAATTTCTTAATTTCAATCGTTAATCGCGATTAATCACATTTTAATCGCATGTTAGAAACTCCATTTAGAATTTTAAAACATATATTTTTTAGGCTTTTCAGCTGAGAGAACTTTACTTGCTGTTTTAATTCAACCCAGCTTTTATTTTGAAACAAAATAAGAACCTTCTGTTAGACTGAAGGTAACGCCATTAACTGAGTCATGGAAAAAAGAAAAACTAAATTAGAGCAGCTCAAAGGAAAGGTAAAAAAAAGTGAAATGTTTGGTGTCTTAAGGTGGATATTACTTTACTACGAGGAGACACTGGTTTACTCCACGGAGCACCTTAAGGGACAAAATAGCATGCAACTAATCGCATAAAAAAAGAATGCAAGGGAGATCCCACAGCCTGAGCGGTTATGTCGCTCGCCCCATGTACAGAGGCAATAGTCCGTGTCGCAGCGGCTGTCGGTTTGAATCCAACCTCGTCCCTTTGCTGTTTGTCATCCCCCACTCTCTCCTGTCGCTCTCTCTCTTCAGCTGTCCTCCCTGCCTTAAAGGCAAAAGGGCCCCAAAAAATAACTTAAAAAAGATGTATTAATTTCAGACCTTAATTAATCCTGATAGTTAATGCTGACCACCCTTCTTTAAACTGATATTAATCTACACTTAGATGCAGAAATTATTAAGATATTGTTGAACTATTAAAGCTCAATTTTGGATGCAATTTTTGTCTTCACAATGTTTAATATATTCTATCAGCTGATTGGTGCAGCTGGATTTCATAGATGGCAGATAATCACACCATGAATCAAACACAGAATCTCGAAGCTGACTGATCTCAAACTTCAGCCTGCCTTTACATTTCTGAATTACATTATTCATCTCAGTTTATTAAAGTTCATCTTTCAGGTGCATTTGTGTTTTGCTGGTTATTGATCACAACATTAACTACAATTACATTTCAGAAACTCTGAAGTTACCTAAATTTAAAAAAAATGTTGCAATGTGTTTAGTTATTTTCAAAGTGTATTTTCTGGTGCAATTTTCCCCCAATGGCATGTCAGAATTTGAGCAGATTGCTTCAGGGTGTGTTTTTATCTGGCTCATGTTGTTTGTCTCTTACATTCCTAATACATCAGGTGACGTCAACATAAAGAGAAAGAGAGGAATTATGTCAAACTTGAACTTAGACGCAGCTGCGGTCTTGAAGCGGTTAACCTGCAGAATGTCTCTTCCAGCATGCGGCACATCAAAGTGTTTGTTTTGGGCCGCAGCCACGACTGTAACTGTGATATCCTGCTCTTCCACCCAGGTGCCTCGGAGCTGAGCTGCAGGGAGCTGCGTTCCACCCGCTACATCACCGACGGATCCTGCCGCAGCGCCAAGCCCGTCAAGGAGCTGGTGTGCTCGGGTCAGTGCATGCCCTCGCACCTCATGCCCAACTCCATCGCCCGCGGCAAGTGGTGGAGGAACAACGCGTCGGAATACCGCTGCATCCCGGCTCACTCCCGGACACGGAGGGTCCAGCTGCACTGTCCCAACGGGAACACTCGGACTTATAAAATCCGCGTGGTCACCTCCTGCAAGTGCAAACGCTTCAGGCCTCACCATAACCAATCGGAGGCCAAGGAGGTCCCGAAGAGGCCGCGCAACAGAAAGCTGAGTCGGAGCAAGAACAACTCTCCTTTGATTGGGAACTCGTACTAATGCTTCTCTCTTGCATCCGAGGACAAGGACTGACACTAAAGCACACTCTCTCACACACACACACACACACACACACGCACACACACACACGCACACGACACACCGACCAACACGTCTCCTTCGAATAGGGAGGAGGTGTAAGAGAAATTTCAAAGAGAGCAGATTCATAAGCTAACTGCTGGGCTGGTGTAAGTCATCAGTCTTTATTTTTCAGCCATTTGTCGGCACATTGGTGAACTTTGCTTATTTGCATGACAAAAAGAGTGGATGCCAGGGCTCGCCGCAGCTTGGACCGGCCAAGAGTTGTAGCAACAAGTCGGATAATATGAACATCTGATCCCCCCAACCCCCCCCCCGATCCTGGGTTTTATCGTCTACTCTAACATATTTAAAACAGGCATAATGAGAAGTCATTTTTGAAATATCAAACCCATCTGTGTAAACATCCAGCGGAAGCAGAACTACACAGCATTGTTGAGAGCTGAAAAGGTTTTATCTGCGCTCCAAAGTGGTTGTAATCCGTCTCCTTCTGGCCACATGGTGGAGGATATGCTGAAACCTCTGGGGACTCTAATGGTGGTGGGGGGGGGGGGGATGTTGACAGGTTTGAGAGTCCTGGCTTGTGTGGTGGTCCAAGGCAGTGCTCGTGACAGCCCACTAAAGTTTTCACTCATCAAGAGAAACCCTACAGCAACCTCCATGATGCACAATTTAAGACAGTTACAGTAGCAACTTTCCAACGAGTAGATAGAGAGTCAGGAGGTAAGAGGGGAGGAGGCAATTTAGTCAGCGCTAACGCCATCTGGTCGCTGAGCAGCAGAGGTGGCAGCAGGACACAGATTCTTTGTGCAAGTAGAAGTACAGATATGGGTATTAAATGGATTCCAGCAAGAGTGGGAGTACTGGTTAGACTATTTTGATAAGCAAAAAAGTTTAGACTTTGAAAAGTTTCTCTATAGGACATTTCTTGGCAAACCAAATTGAACCTCGCGTTATATTTGAAAGACAATTAAACTTAAATCATTCTGACTTCAGGAAAAGGAACTCTAAACTGAGAATAATAAATAATAATAAAGCAGCAATATGTAACTTTTCCACCTTAAAACAGTCGATCTAATAGTACAATTACTTTCAACAAGGAGAATGGTGTCGGTCCAATTTCCACAGAGCGCCATAGTCACCTGTTATCAGCACTATGTAACTTTGTCAGCCGGCCGCAGCTCTAATACGGCTTTAGGGCACAAGTTTAAGTACCAGCCATCAGCTTCAAAGCAGTCAGTTAGCCCGTCTTCGTACGGTTTGATTCAATGGCGGAGGCTAAGAGATCTAAGACAGTGACAGTAGGAAGCTAAGAAGAGAAAAAGAGACAGAGGAAGAAGTTTGATGCCGAGCTGGTTGTGTCAATACACGACGGGGCTACAAACCAAATTCCTCCATGTTGTTTTAACTCCACCCCAATGGACAAATCAGTCGGATGGCTAACGTCTTGAGGCTCTAAATCTTCTCTGATGTTCCCTGTGGTGAAGTTTCCCTCTCCCCTATGTTTCATCTCACGCCTTATATGCCCATGCTCACTGTACCAAGGAATCTTCTTATGGGTTATTTCCCCCATGCATTTTGAGCTCATGGGTCTTGATGTTTGGTTGGCCCCCATTGTGCCAAAATAAGTCAAAACTTGCCATTAAATACAGTAAAGGTGAAAATGTAAGTAGTAGAAAGTAAAGATATGTCTGTTCAAGTATAAAGTATAATCAGTATAAATTGTTTGTACTTGGTGACTTCTCACCTCTGCTTGGCAGTCCAGAGACTTCTGTTAATTACTAAATGAAACCAGTCGTGTGTTAGTTGACTCATAAAAAGCCATTTTGCTCGACAAAGTTAGCTCTTGTTCTCTGAAATCGCACTCCAGAAAGTGCACATGTGTGTAGGAGGTATCAAAAAAATTGTGCGTGGTTGTCTTGTTACCTAAGGGCAGAGCATTCTCCAGGACGCCTACACCGGAATTTCTTCTGCGAGGAGCCAAATAGAGCAGCGATCGACGGTCCACGGCCAAGAAAAAATAAAAAAAATCCATCCTGCAGGATTCAATCCACCTCCACTCTCTGCTCACATTCTGTAAATAACTCCAACAGGACAAATAGGGCCAGAAATAACCGAAATGAAAACAATAATTGAGTTTTCTATCGTTGTGTTGACTGATACAAATCCAGCAGGAAGAGGACGTGACGATACGCAGACGACACAACCTCCTTCCTCAGAAAGGACTCAGTTGAGACTGTGTTTCATGAAGAATATTCACAATGTTTTTTCCACAAATTGTCAGCGCTCCTGTGTCTTTCCGCTCATATTGCTTCCTGATTTTGGTTCTCTCAACTGTTCCGACAATGTTTGCTTCTTTTTTATCCGATTGTATTGTCTGAAAAAGAAACTGGAAGGGTTTTTTTTTTTTTTTTTTGTCGTGTAAGCGGAGAGCTGTGATGCATCTTGTGATTGTACATATCATACCTGCGAGGTCTTCTGCAGCCGTGCCCTCACATGACACGGCGTTGCAGAGAAGCAGGCAGCGAGGGGGGACGGAGGGGCTTGTTTCCTACAGACACAAAGAAGGACTGTTATAAAGAATGAACTGCATATTTATTTTTTATTTCCACATTTAAATTATTTATGCAACCTTTTGTAGTAAATGATAGCCATTATTGTCATATAGTGTGATAGAGAAATGAAATACTGTACAGTACATGAATAAAGTAAAGGAAGATATATTTGAAAGAGCTCGCCTTTCTGTTATTATTTTGTGAACGCCACATGTTTAAGCAGCTGTAATAAATGAACCCTTTCATGCACGTCCATTCCCATGGCGACTAAGTCGGTGCACTGTGGCTTCAAAATGTGAAACCTTTGGTGCTCCTTTGGCGTCGTTTCTTTAGGTTCGTCATCCTGAATGAAGAGCAAGCACTGGAATTTACACACACTCACACAAATCCTGAAAATTTCCTGAAATTTTTGGGGTAACCTGCAGGTATGAAAGCAAATGGCCACATATTTCACCCTCGACTTTACCAGGATTTTTTTTCCTACCAGCCCCACCCTACCTGTGGTCAGGATTAGGTAATGTGTGAACACGGCAGGAAATAGTCAGGCAAATTCACCACTAGTGAGTTGGCAGGGCTGAAGATGTTAATTGGTGCAGTCTTCATGCACAAAAAGAAGCTGCTTCATAGCCTTTTCTGCTTGCAAGTATGATCTTTTCCACTCATTTGTTGATACTATCAATACGTCCAATAACAAGTCGCATTGATATGAAGGCAAACAAAATGTCATCATAGTGTCAGACTCTGTCATCTTGGTTTTCTCATTGCGTCTTTCTTGTGTCATGTCTCCAATCTCGAGATCACCCTCCCCCATCAAACAGGGAAAACTTCACACTGTGAGGGACATACACTGAAGTGCATTATGTGTAAACACCTTTTGTCTGCCTCGGGTTGGCGATCAAGGCATCTCTTAGTTGGCAGCTTTATTTTCACTTGTCTGCAGAGCCCTGCCATTTCAAAACTGAATCTAGAGTTGTACCTCGATTGTCATATTTGTTAAGCTCAAGGTCACAGACCGACCAAACTGCTGTAGCTGTAGAGTTTGATATGGAGTGAAAATATGCATAAATGGGGTCCAATGAAGGACACAGATATTTTGAGGCTCTTTTGAAATATTAAGTTGAAGTTCCATTCCCAAAACAACAGGTAGCGAAACCATTGCCAACAATCCCATTTCACTTTTACATCTGTATCTCTGTGTAGATCCTTTTTAAGACATTGCATCTTAAATTCAAAATAGTGGGTGGTAAAAAAAGACGAGTGCCTCAGAAATAACTTCTCCATCCTTTTATGATCTGAAAAGCCATACAGATTGACTACTTATTGACAAAGAAATATATATAATTTGTCTTTTTCTTGGTTATTTTTGTACATTTATGTAACTAAAAAACAAAAAAAACATCTCTTTATTCCAATGTGCATTAAAGACTTCAGGCAAACTTATTTCTATTGGGCCTGTTTTAGATTCTATCTTTAATAGTTAAATTAAACTGTAATTTTAAATAGCATTGATGCTCACAGTCTTTATTAATGGTGCACTACTGTATGCCCACTGAAAAAACGAGTTGTTTGCATGATTTTCTTGAGATTTAAAGTAAAAAAGTATTTATTTGTGATGAAATAATTCATGCATGATATGGATAATTAGATAAGTCAGAACTGTTGGCAAAACATTGCTTTAATAAACAGCTAAAATGTCATTAAATCAGCATATGATCACATAATACTGTGTTTTACAGTTTGTTTATGGAGTGCTTACAAGTGCTAGATCCAGTGGGGGGTTAAGTGTTGGCCTTGTTTATTCATGGGGAGTTTATTGATTTAGATGGAAGAAAATGACAGGATTATGATTTTAAACCACCAGATTCTCCGTTTAGGATGGTGGATATGAGCCACAGCCATCATTCATTCCTCTGAGCCTCTCCTCCCCTCATGGCTTCAGGCTCCATACACAGCGAGTTTGAGAGTTCAAAATGAATCCTCCTTTGCTTTATTTCAGAGCTCAGTGGATGCCTGTCATATCTTGAGCGCTCACTTGCCAGCAGCACTATCAAGACCTCACTGCAGCTTTGGACGCGCTGGCAAAACAGGAGTTACGCAATCCAGGCGCTGAGTATGAAACCCGACTACACGGGTTGTTTATGCAATGTTTTATTTGCAAATGTAGTTTTTAATTAGAGGGAGAAGAGCTCCCTTAAAGGCCCAAATAAAGTTAGTGTAAACACAAAACAGAGGATCACTGTAGCAACCTTGGCTGAAAGCTGCTCGTTGTCGTGCCAATGAAGAACAGTAGATATTACATTTCACCTCATCATCCATAATGTGCCGTCATTATGTCATTTTCAAGTCCTGTTTTCCAAAAGAGAACAGACATGCCATGCTTTGACTCAGGCGATGAGGAAAGGAAACAAGTTTCCCAAGAAAGTCATGAGCACATACTTCCCGGTGTACGTGAATCGTACCTAAATATATTGATGCTGACAAAGCATCTGCCCCGTGTTACTGTGTGTGCACACAGCAACCTGCAAGTGACCTCTGCAGACCTGGGGAATAAACCGCGGTTCACGAGAAGTCAGGGATGATCTATTCCCAACAAATGCTACAAGTCTGCGACACTTGTGTCATCAACGGAGTTTTGAATACCAGGTGCAGAAGTCTCCAAGGAGCCGTCCTCTGTATAAGAAACCAGACTTGATTAGGTACACACAACGCCATGAGTTCACAAATGGTTCCAGGTTGACTCATGGCCTCTATAAGGAATATTTATAGAAGTGACATACTTAGCACGATAAATGAAAACTGCTTCCTCTATCCAAACATGGGAAATGACTGCACAAAAGGAAGAGCTGTGTTCATTCAGTTGAACAGACCGTCGATTGGTATGAAAAAGAAAAAAGCCTTTTTTTTTTTTTGTGTAAGTCAGACAAAAACTGGACTTTTCAAATACATTTAAACATGTGAGTCTGACTGAAATGGATTTTAGGCCAGATTTCTCAAAGTTGCACTAACACAGTGTGGTTGGGGGTCGATTTACTCCTGCATGTATACACCTCAATCAGACCTAAACTGGTATAGGAGTTCTGAATCTGCCGGCCTTTGACCTAGACAAAAAAACTGCTGATGCCGAGGGCACCAAACTGCATTGGCTTTGTATTGAAAACGAGCATTGCCAGCGCAAAAAAAAAGCGAACCCTAACTCCCAACAAGTCCAAACAACTGAGAACATCCTCGTCTCACACCTGCCACGTCTTCAGTTTAACTCTGCTGACTGAACATCAGGATCTATGTAGGATAAATGTCAAGCTACACTCACAAATTCACACATCTGTTTCTTCTGAAATCATAATGGAATTGTAAAATATCTTATTTCAAGCCTCACGCAGTGTGAGACTTATTGTTAGCACATAGCCAGAGAGTTGTCCTGAAGTCGGGCCACTTGAACGTCCCAGGCATTGTCTGCACAGACTGAACTGATGTTCTGCCAAATGCAGAGGAGACAGTCAAATAAAAGTTTGTTTATCATCTGCGTATAAAGACATGCTCGACTGCTGCATGTTTGTGCCAGAGGTATTCGTCTTACGTAAACAGCCGAGTCTCTTTTGTTGACTGCATAAAGCACCAGTGGAAACTGACTTGAGGTGACATTCATAGCGAGTGAAGCACTCTTATTCACGCGCCAAAACTAACCTCTATAAAAAAGTCTTTAAAGTGTTTCTGGTCAGCTGCCTCCGAGAGTGAGTTCCTTAACAATGTCTCAGCTTGTCCAAGTCGTTTATCGTGATGGAACATATTCAGACCTTTTTGTCAAGGATTACATAAAGTCAGAATGCTTGTACACTTCTGTAGTTTCAGGCCTCCAGGCCTTGCAGTCAATCTTTTCCAGGAGTGGATATTATGGCTCGAGTCAAACACATGTGGACAGTGACGGATGTTCTCGGAGACGGATGTTTGTGCTCTTCCGACCACTCCCTTATCAGGCGGAGAGAGCGCTAATAGCCTGAAACAAATGGAAACCAGAAGAGACGTCTGGCTGGCTGAAGGAATGTGGAACGCAGAAAGCAAAAGTTCAACTAATTTCTTGTTCCTAAGACAATGCAGGCTTTGGAAGGTGGATCGTTTTTCCTGCAAGATGAGTGTTATTCTCAGCAGGGAAGGGAGAAGCTGGGGTCAGGCCAGATGCCAGACCAAGGATTTTGTCCATATGCTTTCAGCGTTCAATTCATGTTCTGATACACCATTCTGGATAAATCCAAGAGGGCTGATGTTGAATTTTAACTATATGTGTAGAAGTTGGTGCCACTTTCCTAGAGATGGACAGTAGCGCCGTATGGGTCAGGAGGTTCCACTGAGCCATGTAAGCCTCAGTCTCTCAGCTGAGGCCAGGCATGAAGAGAGGCGAGCCAACCACATGTGCTCGGGACAACAGGAGGTGCAGAGGATAGGAAACAGGGCTGTCAACAAACAATTCTAAACAACCACAGCAAGCCCCAAGGTTCTGGAGACAGAATACATTTCCATGGTTAATCATCACCGTATGGACTTGCAGAAACATCAGCGAAAAAAAAAATTTGTTGCCATGTTTTCACTGAAATATATTTAGGCTTTGGAGTGAAAAAAAAAAAGAGTTCTGTATGAATCTTCTTTGGTAATACTGCAAAAATCCAGAGTCAGCTCAAGTGTTTAGAGTCTATGTGGAATATGCTCGCTGTAGATTATGTGGTATGTTTATGTTTTTTTGGCTGATAAAGGCCAATCTAACATGTGTAGTATCACAAGAGTTTACAAAACCTGTCAGTTAGCAATTATCTGCAGGTCAATGGAACTGACGACTTAATTTTAAACCGTCATAGTCAAGGTCGATTCCTCCACACACAGAAGCAATTAAACTGTCTGAATACAATTGAAATGTTGTAAACTTGAAAACAGGGAAAGTGAAAATCTTCATTAAAGTAAAGTGTTTCCTCCTGACAACAGAGAAAATGTTCCTGACGTAAGACAGCCTGTTAATCCAATTTGGCAATATAGTGATGATAATCAAACAACAAATCCTGCCTCTAAAGAGTCTTCAAATTAAGGTTTTTTAATATCATTGTTTTTATGAGCACAATGGTTTTTTCACAATGTTTGACGGACGATAACTATGGACAGAATTCATGAGGAGTTTTAACGTTACAACAAACACCTTTTTTGCTTCCCTGCTGGTCGTTTTCCAAACATGGTCACCCAGGTCTTGACCAGCTTAGAAACTCTAGGTGTGCTTTATTCTGTGGCAATCGGGTGTTACAATTTCTGCCACTTTTGTACACACACTGACACAAAGACCTGTGCAGAATATTCAGTGCTGTTAGACTGGTGAACTACTTTATTTCAACTTTGCAAGTGACAAATGTGAAAAATCTGAACTATGTCATCCCTTCCCAAAAAATCAGCACCGAAAGAGACAGTGGACAGTGAAAATCTGGAGTGACCTTTGTCCATATTTCAAGGTGAAACAGCTGTTTTTGGTGCCCGAGCACCTCAACTGCTAAAGGTTTTGTCCTATGTAATAAAAAGCTCCAAAAGTGCCCTCAAATTTTTAAATTGATTTTCAACTATCAATCAGAGCGATCATAAAAATATGCCAGATTCCCTCTGTGTATTTGCCAACCTGGAATATGGCAGTACCTTTTGAAAGTTTAAGTTTTCCTTTGTGAGAATACCGGTCAAGGAAACACATCTGTGCACTCAGTGTCACATGGAAACTTGCACACATAGAGCTGGTAGTCATCCAAAACAAACTCCAGCTAAAGCATGTTTTCAATAAGACCAGTTAATGCAGCTGGCATCTGAAAAATAAAATAAGTCGAGGGACTACAGTTTGCCTCCTTTAGGAGCACACAGAAACAATTAAATTGCTGTAGTTGATTTTTATACAGCAGCAAAAATATTTGTGTGGGTGGTAGACATGGCAAGTGGGGGATTATTCAGCCCATGAGAAACAGATTTATGACAGGCAGTAGTCAGTCAGAAACACAAAACTCCCTTTGCATTTTGGGATCGTTGCAGAAATAAGCACGTAGGATCCCACCAGTTTTCTTGATGTCATCATTGCTAACCACAATGATTGTGATTGTATTAATGTGGTGGTGCCAGCCAGACTGTGACTGGTGATCTGTCCCTCCCTCATCTTCCACTCATAAATTTTCTGGCGCAGAGAGATGAATTTGATCATGACAAAGCTCTCTGGACAGGAGCAGACTGATGACAACAGCAACTTTGTTCTGACTGAATTAGATTAATTTATGAAGCGTTATATCACAACTCGGCACACTGGTCCTACTGTAAGGAGTTTTTTTTTAACTGGATATGAACAGTTTGAATTAAGAGCCTTTATGAGCTACATAAACAAACCAGACCATCGCAGAGAAGACTGACCATTTGAATATACTGTAGTTGTTATTACATAAGTATTTACAGTCGTTAAAACCGGGACAGGAACTGTTAAAAAGCGGGACATATAAGTGATTTATAGATATTTGTGGGGAATCAGGACACAGAAAGGAATGCAGTCAAATGGGGACTTATGGTCAGCCTAGGCGTGGTGTGTAAATAAACAGAAGGAGCTTCACATCCACACACTCAGATATGCACAGACACATTCTGTTGCCGTCCTGTCGGCTCGGCCTTTTTGCCACCTTGTTGCCTCTGTTACTCCCTCTCCCTGATGATGGCTCAAATTGTTGAAGAGGTGTAAAAGTCCCGCCTTAAACCTGAAATGTAAAAATGGCCAAAGCAAATTAAAGATAGAATAAGTAGATTCTGTCACCAGGGGGCTCTCAAACAATACGACAAATAACAAAAGATGACGATGCCAGTGGGGAATCATGGGAGTTCTCTCTGCTATCCCCCCCCCCCGAACTCCGCAGTAAAGACAAACGTAGTAAAAACAAGCAGGGGAAACCGACCTGAGGAAGAGAATATGTTTACAGACGATGTATCCAGGTATAATTTTACATGACGTTTTTATCACAGCAGCACCTGCTTCCTTGTGTAGTGGTCTTTGACGTAACATCCGATGGGTGTCATGGCGGATAATCATGACGGCCGCCTCGACAAGACCCATCCTGTTACAACTATAAAATTATGGATTTATCATGGCTAATGAATTTAGATATTTTAATGTAAACATTGTCATAACATTCTACATATACATATAAATGGTATTTAAGCAAAGTTTCACTGACTGCATATGAGTTATTAATCTGACACAGTCATAAATAGATACATTACTTCATCCTGCAAACAGCTGAAAACAAAGGAGTAACTTTAAAAAGAAACAGAAAGCATATCGCTTTAGTCCACATGCGACAACCAAAAATTAACACAGCTGCTTCAACTAATGTTGTTGCCCTCCCCTGAGGTCAGGATTGTATTTAGTCTATCTTGAAAAACCACAGACACCACGCTCTGTTCAGTGGAAATGCAAAATAGACTGAGTAGGATGGGGAAGTAAACAGTGGTGTATTCTCCTCCCCAGAACAACAAACTGGAGTGTATCCCCTTGGGGTTTATGGCTACTTTCACAGACAGTCCGGTGCCTTTGTGCTTGTTTGTATGTTTATGTCATCGTTCCTCAGCTGAGGAGGTTATATCAGGGCACTGTGGTAGCATCCCGCTGCAGCATCTTTTACCTTCTTCTCAAAAGAATACCGTTAAAGTAATGTGTATCGGATGTGAATGGTAAGTACATTCAGATTTTTTTTCCCCCGCATAAAGGCTGTTTTTATTTTTGTGGCCTGCTGGTGATTAACCGGGCGTCAGATACTTTTTTTCAAGCTTTTTTTTTCTGACCCCCTTGGACCAGCTCAATGCAATCAGCTCCAAGTGCAGAGGAAATTACTTCCTATCCATGTAGCCGTGGGTGCAAGACCCAGGAGAGGCTCAGGCAGATATCTCCACAATCTCCCCAGCTTAGGGAGAGTTTAAGATCAGGATCAATTCAGCTCTGCAGCCCTTATCAGATGTCAAAGATGCTCTGGAAACTGAAGGCCTCATTGGATGTCCAAGTCCTGACACATGGCTCCAAAAAAGGTCCCTGGAAGTAGGTTATATATGCTCAAAAATGATTCCCCCGGTAGATCTTTTTTGGCTTATTTGGATGAAAATTGAATTATTCTGGGAAGATAACTCAACCATTACTCTATTTTCCTGAAAGGAATTAGCTCATGATTGGATAAACCGAAGCATAATTGATAGCTGGGCGTCAATATCAAATGCTTCCTTCACTTTTGGTCTTCTCTGGGAAACTTGTGGTGTGAGAGCGGAGTAGTCCGATACTGGGGTGTGGGCAGGATTATTACTGTTATGACAGAAGGACTAATTGTTCATAATATAGTTCTCTGACAATGTGTGTGTCTCTCTACTCATGACGCACGGTCTACCATCTGTCTATCTGCTGAGAACTTTCCATTCGAAACATTATGCCTTTGCATCTTTTCCAAATTCTCACCGAGATCAGAAGAAGCCTGGGACGGAGCTCTGGGACACTCCACTGCTTTCTTTCTGTTGATCGTGATGATTATTTTCCCACAGCCTCTGACAACTTCTTAAGTAATCTGCTCGTATCGTTTGAATCATAGACTGTATATATGAAGTGAAATAACCTCCTGGTTTTCGGACATCTAGACAATGCTAAAGTTTAGCATTAGTTTTATTTTTAAAGATGTATTTTTGGGCTTTTTATGACTCTATTAGAAGGACAGGACAGTAGATGGAGAGAGAGATTGAGGAATGACATGTGGGAAAGGAGCAACAGGTTCGATTTGAACCAAGTCAACCCGCTTCAAGTGCCATAACGCCTCTGCACATTGGGCGCACAGACTAACCACTAGCCCACCTGTGCCCGACTCCATCTAACTTTTAATCAATCTAGTAATACGCAAAGAGGTGGAATTGGGGTAACCTACCCATTCACACTCCGCAGATGAATCAGTGGGACCAACTTGGGGTTAAGTGCCTTACCAGAGGTCACATGGAACATGTAGACACAGGAGCTTGGGATCCAAACCCTGACCTTCTGGATAAGAGCCGACCGACTATACCACTGAACCACAGCCGGCCAGCTGTTATGCAACTTCCTGCATAACTTTCAGCCTTAATTTTATAAAAACAGATACGATAGACAAATGGTAACATAATGAAACTACTATAACACATTTTTTTACCACACTGTAAACATTTTTATTTCTACTGCAAAACGGACATTGTAATGTGCGACCTAATGGAGAATCCTTGGCTTTTTCCGCCAACTGCAAGAGGACACTGGAGGAACTGCGTTATCTTTTTCCACTTACCCATTGGCTTCACTTTTCAACACTGGAGGTTGCAAACCTTGTTTTGTATTTTTTTTATGACCTGAGTAAACATTTTCCTCATTCTCCTTTGGTCGAATTTTATTGGTTCAAGTCTTCTTCAATACAGTAAAATGAAAATGCAGAGTTTGCTTAAGGGATTAGGTTCGATTGAGAGGACGCTAACAGCGGAACCTGTCAACCAGAATGCATATCCACACTCTTGCCTTATCATGGTAATCTGCAAAACACCAAATGGCGACCGGAAACTTCCAAACTCGAGACTCGAAAGGGGCTCTTTGAAAACCAATGGGTAACATCATGATGGCGCTTTCCATTTTCTAAAGTCTTTGTTTTTTTAAACAAAACAGAAGAGGCCTTTCTCTTTTCACTTTCCTGTTCTTCCCAGTGTTTTACACATGCTTGAATTCCACTGATAGCTTGTAGAGGCCTTGGTTGGGCTCACATTATTATGACAGTAGGCGGATATTGCTCCCTTAGTCAGCATATCAGACCAAGCAGGAAGAAACCTGGAGAGACAGTATGTTTCTACCCTCTCTGAAACGGACTAGATGGGGAGGGTTAATTCACACAGCAGATGCCTTTGGGCTCTTTTGCAGAAAAAAGCAACGTGGAGGGGATATCAGTAATTAAATGCATTACAAAACTGTGTTGGGCTACTGTGTGTGGCGCCTCAATCACCAGATGTCAAAGCAGCACCTTACAGGAAATCCAAATTGTTTCGTTCACTTTCAGATACTTGCATTTGTCTGCTCTGTATTGCAGACAGAAATTGAGCTTTCTTCCACCAAATTTGAATTACACTGCAACACGGCGAATGAAAGATGACTACCAGACAGTGAGGCCAAACACCTTCTTGAAAAATAGCTCCATCATTGAGGATGAGGTTTTTATGACATGATCTATCATACTTTGCAGCAACTTGGCAAGAACAAAGCGTGTTCGGATATACATCCAATAAATAAAACCTGATTTCTATTGTGTCAACAGTTAATCACCCCATGCAGACGCTGTGTACGGACCCCAGTCTCATCCGTATGAATGATGTGTTGTGTGTCTGGTTCAGACTGTCAGTCTGGACGGTGATGAAACACTTATGTAAGTGTTGAACTGAGACTAAATGAAAAATCACGTAAGCAAGTGCAGTGCGATTTACATTTCCACTCATACTTTCCTGATTAACTCCCAGCGTTTTGTAATCGTACACTGTGCAAAGTTATAAACAGCACTTGTTTTTGTGCAAAAGGAAATTTAAGAGTGGAGAGCCACTGCCATACAGTCTAGTCCTTGAAAGTCACAAATATGCAGACCCTCTTGTAAAGCCTTGTGCTAGGCAACACTCCAGACCCCCATCATGCTTTGGGACCAGACTCCAGGTCTGAAATGGCTCAAATCACATTTTGAGACACCAATGGCCCACCCAGAACCAGCACAGCAACCATAAATACACTGGTCAAAATCATTTAGACACCTGTACTTCTGGGACTGTTTTCTTTTTCTTTCTTTCTTGAACAGGATATTCAGTTGCATTTAAGGGAAATCTTCAGGAAAGGCCTGATGATGCTGTAACTGCACAGAGCTCTGACTTTAACCCTAACCAACACCATTGTTTTTTGCAAAAAACAAAAGTGCAGCCTACCAACCCAGCACTGGTCCCTACCCTCATGGACTTGCTGGGCCTGATTGGGAGCAGATTCCTGCATCCAAAATCTTGTAGTAAACAGTCCCAATAATGGCTTTTTAAAAAAAATAATTTAATTAACTTATTTTAATAAACTGAAGGGGGGTGAAGGTACAAGTTCCACTTGGTAAACACTGATACACAAATATAACCAAAAGCAAGTAGGACTGACGGAGCTGAACTCTGGGGAAATGGACAGTGCACGAGAACCACATGAAGAAAGTCATGTAAGCTTCCAATACTACTCCCTGTTTCTGTTAGTCAACAATTATAGATTTACTCTCTCATCATTTAGCAAGCTAACACGCTAACTGTCGATTAGCAAGCTAAATCAAGATAGTCACAGTAGAAAATCAAAGAGAAGTGCTGTAATTCACTACCACTAGCATCACAGTCAGTATTAAATGATTCAGTAGTCCCTAGTTGTCAAATCCACTATATTGGGGGCGCAGATAAGCGTAACGGGCTTGCCCCACGTATGGAGGCCTCAGTCGTCCAAGCGGGCAGACCTGTGGCTCCTTTCCTGCATGTCCCTCCCCACTATTTCTGGTTTCCGACTCTATCCGGTGTCATAACTCTACAATAAAGACACTAAAAGTCAACAAGAGCTCATAGCCATCAACAAGCAGTGGCTAGCTAACAGTGGCGGCTATGACAGCTCAAATGTCCAGAGGTTAGATGTTCAACAATGACATGTGAGTGTAGTGTCAGTGAACTTTCTTTGTGGAATATCTTCTGTAAGTGGAAGGACACGGTTTGAACCATTGCACTTATAGAACCGACTAAGCGCCTAAGCAGACATCATCACAGGTAAACAATCCCTCCATTGCGTCCTGTCGAGAATGATAAACATGATGTGATCTGCAGACAGGCTGAGGATGGCTCTGGTGGTCTGCCTCACTTCCACCTCTGGAATGTCCATATTACAAACATGCGATCCCTTCCTATCTCCAGCCGAACTGTTACAAGCGACTTGTTCATTTCAATGTCAGATGTCGTTCTCCCCTCTTCCCCCCCGCCCCCGACATGTAATGGCATTCACTGCACCGTGGACAGACGAGGAGAGTGCTTTCTGCTGCCATAAATAAGGCCGAGGTAAGCTCCGGCCTGTTTCATCCATCACTGGAGCAGGAGGGAGCGAGGGGAGGGGAGGTGGGGTGGGGGGTGGGGGGGGTAAGATACATCCATGTTCCCAGCAGCCGTTCCCCTGTGGGAACTTCACACAGCCATTAAACACCTCATGGCAGCCCGTTAGCTAGCCGGGCCAGCTGAGCCGCAGAGAGAGAGAAGTGCAGTCCCACAAGCTCCCCTCGTGTCCCCGTGGACGTGTCAACAGGTTTTTTCATTCAGAGTTTTAGTGCACATCTCGGGGCACATAAGTCTGCTGATATTGGAGGGAATGGAGGCGCATATATCCTCCGTCTTGCAGAGATTCACACGGTAGTTATTGTAGGATGACGAATACATAACTCAATAAAGAAAAACAAATCTATTGTTCGTGTAGATCAACTATTAAACTGTTGGCAGGTCACCAATTGTGAGAGTTATTTTGAGATTATAATAGAGAATTACACTAAATCTTTTCCAACTTTTTATTCAAAATGATCTGAAATTAGCTCTAAAAAGATGTTTGAAATCAACATTACTGTACACCAAGTAGAAATCTGGAGCATATAGCAGAGAAAAATGTGGGATTGCTTTCAACCATTCCAACAGTTTAAAAGTTTATCTTTTGAAAAAAACAAAATCTCCTCAATAAAAAGCTTCAATTATCAGCGGCTCTGTTCAACTACTTAAGGCATTTTCGTCATTATTGTGAGGTCACCCCCGCAGCCTGAAGAGTCCATGACGACGGCGATCCATGCGATAAACACAGATGACTGTTTTTGGGACGTCTGCGGAGCGGTGAAACCTTCACTGGGAGTCGGAGGGGATGTGATAGTGTGTAACATGCCCTTAAGTCGCCCTGGGGACTGAAACGAGGTGGTTTTTTACGAGAGTGGAGCGCAGGTGTTGAAGTTGACAGACTGCGTCGTAGATTCCCAAGCTTTTTAAAAGCAGGCATCTGGACTAATAAAGCGCTGCGTTCAGAAAGCGAGGGGCTGGACCGAGATATGTGTGTGATGGCTATCATCACTTATCAAATTTTATTTGAAAGAAATCAAAATGAAAAACATGATCGCAGGCAACAGAGACAAACATTTCCGACTCCAAAAGTTCCACTCTTTGTGTGTTTCTCCGCGCCCTGTCGTGGGAGTGATGCAGGCCGTTTGATCTCACCTCGCCCTGATTAATTAAAGCAGAATGCAGAGGACTCTCACTGTTTCCATGGGTTTCAAATAGAGTCAAGTTAGATCATTCAGGGAGTTGACGGCATTGTTTTGCTGAGCTAGACTGAAGAGGTGGCTGCTTCCAGCACTCCTTAAACCGCACTCCGCATACCGAGGATTCCTCCTGACCGCAGCACCGGGCAGAAGGCACAGGCTTGATTGATGAAGAGGGCTTCGTTAAGTGTGTTTTCTCCATCAGTGACGGCAGAGTCTTTGAACTGAATGACTTTTATTATCATGGTGATTTTAGTACAGCCTGTAAAAAGGAAGGATTTATCCCTGAAACGAGTCTGCTTATAACATGCAGTTCTATCTATCTCTATATCTATTATTTACAAGTCATACATATTGTTGCATGCTTTTAAAAAAAGTGAAATGCAGCTTATTAAAAAATATATTTATTTATGAGTCTCTGAAGAGTTATACAAATTAATTAAACATGTACAAATGCTAAATAGAAATGAGAGTGACAAGTTAGTCTCTAAATAACAAATGATGAAAAAAATGAAGCAATAATTATTATTGAGTTTCTGCAATAACTCAGAACAAGCTGTTTTTTTACCTTTACTAAAAGGAACTCTGTCCTGCAGGAAATGTGGGGATGAGAGAGTGGGCTAGATGTGTATCCAAGGGTCGGGGCTGGGACTTGAACCCACGGCCGACTGGTTGAGGAGTCTTTTTACACGGGGCGCATGCTCTCCCGACTGTGCTAAACCAGCACCCCTTCCCCCCGCCCTCTTTTTTGTTTTAATGTTTATTTTGAGTTTGTTTTTATGCCCTTATTGGAAAGACAGGACAGAGCCAGATCTCAGGGAGAGAGCGAGGGGGAACGACATGCAGGAAAGGAGCCACAGGTTGGACCTGAACCAGGACTGCCTAGAGGACTACAGCCTAGCATGGGGAGCGCACTAGACACTAGGCTAACCCTCCCCCCCCCTTTTTTTTTCCAAGTGTTTTAAACAGTAAATCCAGTTTTTGTATATATTTTATACACATAAGTGTGTTTCTATTGTGATTACATGTCACTATTTATTTATTTAACCATAAACTTTCTCTATTCTAATTCATTCAACTCTTTAATTCTAAATATTTAGAAGTAATAATTAATGAACAGTAATCTGAAGGTCTCAGTTTCGTTCTTCATGGCAGGACTTCTGGTCCTGAGTAAAGATCACATTTCAGTTTTTAGACTTTACTCTCAATGAGATCAAAACATCTTCGACGGAGGTTTTCACTCTTCTTGGGAACCTTTTTTTTTTGGAAGTTTCACCATCTGTACTAATCAATCTTTTCTTTTTGTTTATGTTGCCATGGTAGCTGCTTATTTTGAAACGCAGCAGAGACTGGAGAAAAATAGCACACTGCTTGCTCTCTCGTGGGGAGGTGGACTGTCGAGTTCACTAATTTGATAAAAAAATAATTTCTTACAAGATATTTACCTAAATTAATCTTAATAATGATCACCTTGAGTCTGTAAATAAGTTTCAGTCACTCCATATCACTCCTGTTTCACACCCCCTCTATTTTAGTATAGATGTTAAGATTTTACAGTTTACTTTAAAGGCTCTGCACTTCCTCTCTCTTCAACATCTCATACCTAGAAATACCAGTAGACAAGTACATTTAGATCCCTGTGCAAGGTCTTCTGTTTGTTCTAAATACCAGGCTAAAAAAAACCAAAAGTGGACAGAGTGACCCAAAAGCTCTGGAATGATCTGCCCGAGGAGATCAGGTGAGCTGAGTCCTTTTAAAATATAGTTAATTTATCTGAGAGACGTCACTGATCTGCCATGAATTTAAACTTTAAAAGAAACAAACATTTTGTGTTTTCAAGTTCTTTCCAGAGTATTTTATGTCTTAATATATTTATTTTTCTTACCATGGCTTCTGCTGAGGATTTGCTGCCTTTGTTGAGCACTTTTAATTCAGCAAAGTATTTTATAATTAAAGGTTTTCAGTGTTGATAGCTCTGATTCAAGTGTTCTCAGTCTTAATCGTCAAAGTTCTCGACCAATCAAATTGTCCCTGATGGTCAGCAGCTCTTTCCCAGGAGGTCAGACGTCAAACGGTTCAATGGGGGAGTCGACTGAAACTATAAATGCCTGATGTGATTTTGGAGGAGGATAAACATCAGCCACATGTGTCGAACATCTTGAAACCCAAACGTTGTTCCTGTTATTGATCGAGAAAGCATTTAAGTTTTTCTTCCCACTAGGATAACAGGTTTCACTGCGGACAATGGGAAAACACTTTGCCTGCTCTCTCAGCGACTGTGCCTGTCTTTAGGATACACTGCAGGATTATAAAGCATCCCTCTGGAGTCCATCATGCAGTGTGACAGTAAGGACACGGCCCTGGATCTGTGACAGCACCCATAAGTCTCCGTCGAGGCCCCGGGCCCGGCTGTCTCATGACTCTGTGCAGGTGCCTCCTGTTCCTGCCGGAGTCTCAGCCACTCAGACCCTAAATGGCTCTCCTCCTCCTCCTCCTCCTCCTCCTCCTGTGTCTCCTCTCACATCTCATTTAATCTAAGCTCCATCACGTCACTCCGTAAGATGTTCCACAGCCACGCAGGGGCTTAGTGTACGACGCCATGTTTAGTCATTAGTGAGCAAGGAGATCTTCAGAGTCGGGGGCTGTACGCCGTATCAAATGTCACATCTGACAACAACTACAGAGAAGAGCAGCCCGTGTGAGTGAAGAAGAGAGAGATCAAAGAGGAGAGCAAACTTTAAGGTAACTTAGACTGGAGCAACCAAAAGTCCTCACTGGATAAACGAGTTAAGTGGGAGAGTTTCGAACACAACTTGGTGGTGTCTTCTAAAATGTATTAGTTATTTCTATCATTAGAGAAGAGTTTGAAACTTAGAAAAACAAACTTAGACACTTTTTTTTTTTTTTCCCTGAGTTGGAAGAAAAAATCCGTACAACTCTAACATTAAATATCTGTTTGGACCCAGCAGCAGTTAGCCTAGCTTAGCGTCAATATTGAAAGCAGGGGGACACAGCTACAATTCTACAATTCACTTATCAGACGCTTTTATCCAAAGTGACGTACATCAGAGAGTAAGAACAACACAAGCAAGGATCTAGAAAAAAAAGGAACAATGTCAGTAAGAGCAAACGATCAGCTTTGAGTCTGATTGGACACACAGGTGCTGACAGGAAGTGACCAGAGGCAAAGCACAACATTGAGGGCAGTTCTTGAGAGCTCTAATCAGTATAGAAACCATCTTATAAGTCGTCGTTATCAAACAAAAACCATCGTCATTACCATCATCATCATCAATAACATGGAGACCATCATCATTAAGTTAGTAGGTATTCATGAAAGAGCTGGGTCTTTAGCTTTTTCTTAAAGGTGCAGAGGGACTCTGCAGATCCAATGGAGTTTGGAAGTTCATTCCACCAGTACAGCTACTTTATTTCACATCAAAAGTGAAAAGCTAGTTGAACTTTATGGGGAGTAATGTGTTTGGTCTATAGTTTGGTGTGAACATTGACTTCCTGAAGTCTCCACCGGTTGCATGGGAATTGCTACACTTAAGGTCTGTTTCATTCAGAGGCTGCGTCCTTCAGGGGGCAACATTTGAAGACCGATCACGTCATCAAACGCTATCCTAGTTTGAAGGCTCCTTCAAATGCAGGTAACAAATGTGTCTTCCTTTGCCCGGCTAACAAATTATCCATCCAACAAATCCCTCGTTAGCTGTCGTGTCCTTATTTTTATTGTGCACCATCTCTCAAGCGGAAGAGTCATACACTTTTAAATGTAAGTAAGTGGTTACACCTCAACCGAATATCTACCAATACTAACACTGAAAAACAAAAGGGGCCTCAGAACGTCTAATTATCTGTGAAAGAATAGGTTATGTGATGGGACGTTAGTTATTTTTAGCAAGTTCTTTTGCAGTTTTTGAGGTTGCTTGGTGACAGGGTCCTTGCTAAGAAAAGGTATAAGGGCAGGAACAGCTTGTGACGCAATCCTCTGTAGACCAACCTGTCTCATTTCCAATTAGCTTGAGAAATGTACACAGACTATGAAGGCTCGGTCCTTCGTGGGATGATATATCCCCAAATTGAGACATAGCTAAGGTGGGTTAAACTTAGCAAAGAGCCTAACTGCTATAAGCTTCATATTTACCACACAACAGTGAGAGAGCGCAAGGCTAGCTATTCGCAGAGCAAGTACTGTGATGATCTTTTTAAAGGAAAAGGACAAAACTCGAACTGATTAAATCAAAATGCCAACACAAAGAAATTGCATTGAATTACTTCCTATTCTCTTCAACAGTGTGGCCTGTGACCCATTAATCAGCTGCTCTTCATAGATCATCACCTGGTATGGACAGGTGTACTGCTGATAACATGATGTACCTTTTTTTATTGCAGTCAAACAGCTGTCCAGGGAATAATAAGTAACTTTACTCTGTTGTAACCAAGAGAGCTGTCATTAAAAGTAAATAACTCCGCAAACTATTTGTGCATTTCATTGCTTTCCAAACACCAGACACAAGTTTTGTGTGAAGCCACTGGCATTGCATGTTTCTTTTTAGGCCAACTGAGCTCAGGTTGTACTAATTGGCTTGTTAGAAAACAGAGCAAACAGTCTGCAGGCTCGGTCCCTGTGAGTCTGAAAAACCTTCTGAGACCTAACAGAAGGTCTAAGCTTATAAAAAAAAAAAACGTAAAAACAAACATATCGCTGGGGAATGAGTGAGCAACCACAACTTATTGCAACATCCTTGTTAACATCTTGACAGATGTGCGTAGTGGCTGGATAAGCTTTTCATTTTACATTCTTTATCCATTTCAGCCTTTAGCTTGATGCTAACAATTACAACAATATTACATACGATATTGTCGTTAACAGAGTTAGCATTGTGATTGCTGTAATTAAAGAGACAATCTATTTTCCTTGACAATGTCAGCTAAAAGATGTTAAGTTAGCTTCTTAGCAGCTCTACAGTCTGTGACACAGGCAGTTGTGTCATTGGTCGAAAGTCAGTGGCATGTGGGCTGTATGAATTTAGCCTAAATGGTCAGCAAATCAAGGGGGGCGTACCATGACACCTGTCAATCATTTTAGTCCGGGTCGTAGCATTCTTTGGACGTAGCATTCAGATGTGAATGGAAGAGGACTTGGTGTGCATTTGAAATACAGGCCTATCTGTTTTTGTTCCGTTAGGAGGATAAACCAGCTGCTATACAAATATTTTCTGGGAGATTTCATTGCCCTCAGGCACAATTCAACTAAATCACAAAAACCCCAAAGGAGCAAATTAGCACAATTTAACAAATCTTAGCTGTAATTACACTTTCTTTTTTTTATTTTGCATTACACCATGCCTTGAGCAGTACAAATCCATATATCTTGCTGAAATAATACAGAAGATTGCTCAGCCAAAGCTATTTGACATTTACAGTAAACATTTGACTTCATGTTACAAGTTCAACATGTGAGGAGGGGGAAATGCAGCGGGACTCCACTGATGTTTGCGCCATCAAAAACATGCGTCCTCTGGTGAATAACAACAGAACGGCGTCCAAATGGGCTGTTGTGTCGAAACCTAAGCTCACCGAGGGGAGAAGCAGAACCTTTGTGCAAGTTAATGTCTTCCTTTTGGAACAAGTATCACACATGTATCTGTGGCTTAAGAAACACGGTGCCATCTGACTCCTCTTGTATCGACAGAACCTGTTAAAGAGCAAAGCAGGATGAACTCAGGGCAGGTCAGATCATGCTTGTGGTTTTTTTTTTTTTACAGAGGTCAGCAATAGGTGCTGCGTTATCCATTTGGAATAATGCTCCTGTGGACAAATCGAGCCGGGTGTCTCTGAGGTGCTGATTGAGCCTGCAGATGGAGTATAAATTACGATGAAAAGGCATCAGCAAGGTTGACCCCCCCGCCCCCATCTATGCTTAATCTGCAGCCAAGGAGAGATTTTATTTTCCCTTGCAACATCAGGGGGGGAAAAAAAAACGGCCAGGGGAATCATTCTGCTAAACCCTCGGCTGGCAGGCTCCGTCTCCGAGTGGTTCAGCATCTGTTGCTGTATTTTTCCGAAGTAGTTCTCATCTCTTTGCCTAAATGATTTCTCGCACCACGTGAGATTGATTAATCCGTCATAATAGCGAGACCAGTCTTTATCTTGAGAATGTCCGACATCTTGAGGGCGGTTTGTAAAAAAATGTTCTGGCACGATCGAGAAGAAAAAAAAAACCTGAAGCGCTATCAGTTTAATAGAAGTCCGAGGACCTTAAAATGGGATTGCCTTTGTTTAAATAAACAACCATAATGGCTGGTTCTGGTCTGGTCTGAAATGGTTTGTTATTGCCATGTTTTAGTAGTAAAGTTAGGCTTAGTATCTCAGCGATTAACCGCAGTAGTCGTTAAAAAGAAAATGACCCCAAAGAAAAACCTGTGATGAAGAAAAACAACTTAGGAGACAAATTTATTGATAGAGTTAATAAATCACAGCTGGCCTGTAAATGCATGTGAACCAGAACAGTGTTGCTGGACCAGAGTGACAGTATCCAATCACAGCTTAAACCCTACAATGAAAACCAGCCAAAATCCCTCAGACACCTGAATCAATCCAAAAAAGCATCTTGTATGCAATAGAAGAGACATAATGGACCCATTAAGCTTCATATCTTCTTAAAATAATCAGTCATGAGTTACAAAACAAACACACAGTCAAAAAATCAAGACATTTCAAAACTAAAGGATGACAGTCTCTGTTAGTGCCTTCACACATCTTCATGCAAGCCCCCTAGTACATTTCCCACGGGTAGTCAGGTGAGCCGATGTGAGAACGCAGCAGAAAGTAATCAGGAAACTTCACTGCAAGTGAGTGGGAGGGGGTGATGTGGTATTGATTTAAAGGCAAAAATGGTCATCATAGCTTCAGACTTCTTACATCATGTCTTGCCTCTTGAGACCCCACACTTCTTCCCTGTCCAACAGGGATAGTCTCCCGCTGTTAAGTTCATGTGTGAACAAGCAACTCGGGAACATTTCTGGGGCAGCCTGCCGGAAATGTTCTAAAAACAAAAATCTCTTTCTTGCTTCTTTGGAAGCGTGAACAAACCCACAATGCCAAGACAAACTTGAAACAGAAAATGTCTTAGAATTAATCAGCTTCAATTAACTAAATCACACAGAGTGTCGAAAAAGCTTTACAGAAAGATCTATGATCATTACACAGAATCAGTGTCTCCTTTAAAGTTTGAAGAGAGTTCATATCTTGAATAAATACAGTCAGAGCAAACTAGACCAGCTGGTCAAATATTGGATGACTAATGTCTCCAAATGGAAATGGTCTTCCATTATCCCTGATGGCAGCAGAGGTAAACTCATACAAATCAAATATAACTTAAATCAAATGGAGTAAATAAAACGATTCTGTCGTTGCACCAAAGAAATTTAATATTTTTGTGTTTTGGTGAAAAAAAATTAACTGTGGCTATCAACAAGCTAAACTGTTGTTCACAAAGAGATGACTTTTGTCATGGTAAACTAGCTGTGTCGCTTTACCTCTTTGTACACAGACAGAGTATAAACTTTGAAAACACAAGGTGGCCACATTTTTCCCAAAGTTAATATATGCAAATAAAAATATCTATAAAATGTATTTAATAATTGACTTACCAAATTGCCTCTGTGTGGCCTTCAAAGCCATGTGGAGCCACTTTCAGCTACTTCCTAAAAAAGGTGTAACAGGAAGTGACCTATGCCTTTAAGAATGACAACACCTTCAGAATAAAAGTCTATCAAATAAAAGTCAATCCACGGTAAGCCTTAAAGGCAAAACATAATAATTTATAAACTTCAAAATATTGACAAAATCAGCCCAGATCGCTTCTACAAAGCCAAAGCAACATTCTCTCAGCCAATATAATTTAAACTTGACCAACTGGATAGAAATAAGCCCAATATCACAACAATGAGGTTTAGGAAATTACACTATCAAGGCTGAGCAACGCCCCAAAATTCTGAAAGGGATACAGAGAAAAAAAGGACCAACCTTTTACTTCCCAGTGCATGGCGGTCACTCAGTGTTCACAACTGTGGATGACATAACTCGTTTCACTTCCACAGCCTGACTCAGAAGGAGGAAAAAAAAGCAGTCCAAAAATCATTTCCACTCCTGCACAGTCAGTTGCAGTGAAGCCTGACTCTGACCTCTTTCCCTCTGACTCCATCATGCACCTGTGCAGGCGAGAACCTCAGGGACGGTCCCTGTTCAAACCGTACATGGGGCCTCGGGCCTCCCTGTCGTGCCTGATGAATGTCGGCGTGTCCCGGGGTCCTCTCCCCGAAGGTGTGGGTCTCCCTCCTGAGGCCCGATTAAAACCGCCTGCTCTCTCAGCTGTGTTTGCGGCTTGTCAAACAGTCTGCTTTACGGGCTTCATTAGGCGAGGAGGTGGGTTACATATGAGGAGTGTGTTTTACTGCCACTGGCTGTCTGTAAAGACCAGAGATCACGACTTGTCTGACACTCAGTAAATCAGCCGAGCTTTTGCACATGTCTGTGCGGTCACACGACACAAGTGCAAACTGGATGAGAGGAAAAAGAGAGGGAGAGAGGCTGTTATTGTTTCAGAAGTTTAGAGTTATGAGAAATGCTCAAAAACATTCCCAGAGCACAACACAATCTTATAAAAATGTACAATATGTGGTCAATGCCTGACTGTGTTTATGGGAACTATTGTGTGGGAACTAAGTGCACATGCGGCGGTCAATAATTAGTTCAATCTGATTCCTTTCATTGTAGATTTGTTGCATCATAGTCCTGGGATTCAAGTTGCCTAACTTGGGATTTCACAGAATCCTGCTAATACATGTGTTAAACTCAGATCAAACTGGAATATCTTATGAAAATGCTTAGTTTTAGTTTCATTTCAATTTATGTTAGTGTGATTTTTCTTTGTCTTTGTTATTTGAATGGTTCAGAGGAAGATATTAAGCACCTTCTTTGAAACAATACCTGATCAAATAGAGTAAAAGAAAGGATAAAAAGTTGAACCAAAAGAGTCAACATTTAAGCAAAGTGTCTCTCGGTACAGATGCTTTCATGCTGTCTGCTTGTATCAAAGATGAACACTAAGGACAGTTTCTCTATAAATGTATTAAATATTTGGTTGGTTTGTAGAGCTCTTCTGTGTTCCCCACTCTCTCTCTCTTCTGATTTCCTGATTTATCCACTGTCCTGTCTCTTTAATTAAATACACAAGGGGCCCAAAAGTCTTAATTAGATTTTTTATTTTGGTTAATTATGTAGGCTGTTGCCGTAATTGGGGAAATTAGGAACCTAAAAGTTAAAGTTGGGGTGGCCTACACAGAGAATAATGTTGGGGTGCAACTTGATCAATTTCAAATACTTACTACAGAACCATAAATGTTGATTTATTTCTGTAATGTTTTTTTGGGTTTTTTTTTTGCATATAGCCAGTTATCCTCTACTGTCTTCAATATTCTTGAATTCACCAGTCCTTATTTTGTCAAGTCACACTGCCTCAAATATATTTTGAATTATTCACACATGTTGGCCAGATATCTGTTTTCCTACCAAATGTTTCTCCTAAAGCAGCGAGCCATAAGTGCACATAATGCTCATGAGGAGATGCATATGGATGCAAATACATTTAATCTGTGAAAGATTAAGTTTGAGGTAACCTTATATGTTCTGAGGATTTTGTTGTGAGCAGTTGACCGATTGAGGAGGAAAGACTATTAACTGAAGCGCTCATTTGTTCTGCTTAAGGAAGACTTTCTATTGGCTGTGACTTCTGATTTAATTCTCACCCACATTGGGCAACAATCACTATGGATGTGCTGGAAAATATTGATGCAAACTTGGAAGGCCTGTGCCAGGCGTGGCAGACGTGCTGCTCTGTGGTAGTGAAAGCAGTTATGTTTCCCAAGACGTATTTCAATTTAATGATGCAAGGAAAACGAGGGCTTTCCCTTGAGCTTACTTTGTGACTGTTCCTATTTTTCAAGCAATTTCACCTGTCGACAGCAGGTCTCAGATGGCAAAATGATGTTGTGTTGAAGCATGACATTGATGTCTTTTCAGGTTTTTAGACTTTGTTGTGGAAAACTTGGAAAAAAAAAACATCTTCAGGCTCAGCGGAGGCGTTGAAATACCTGTGTTTGGGAGTGCTGTCACTGAGCAGTTTATAGTAGTTTGGCACTGAGTTGATGCGCCAGCAAATCTGGCAAATTTTGTGCTTCTTTAGCAGTTTTCATCATCCACTTTCTTGGTGGTCTTAACCTACAAAGTCAATGTATTCAGCCGTATAAGTGCTTAAAGAAGGACCTGGCAGGCAGGCAAACCTAGCAAAGTGGCTTCCCATGCAGAAAAAAAAAGGAGTGTGTGGCACATTGCACACTGGTATGTGAGTGTGTGGTGGTGGTGGAGGGGAGTGCGTCTGTCATGAATTTAAACAGCTCACCGAGGACAAGGCGCTGGCAGCCAAACATACATCTGAGGTGACGCTTCATATAAGAAGGCAACGAGCGTTTAATCTGCTTCTCCTTGAAAAAAGAGCAGCTCCTTCTTTCGCCAAGATCCCCTAAAAAAACAACAACCGCATTCTCCAAGAACGCAGATGGGGGCTGAATAATTCATGGCAACACAGGCAAAGTGTCCTCATGCTGCAGTTCTATAAAAATAATCCCATAACATCATCACACTCACCCCATAGCTCGCGGCGCTCAAACAAGGCAGCTGGGAGAGGTTGACTGGCCTTAAAGCCTCATGACTCAGACTTCATTCTCTGGGCCTCCTCTGTGCTCTGTGAGGAAAACGTTGCAAGAAACAGGGAGGCATTTTAATAAGAGCAGAACCAATCTTGGATTATTTCGACGGGCCAGAAGTGTAGCTGCATTTGCTGCAGCCCGACCACATTTATGAGAATGCGTCACCGCAACAGGAACGATCGAGTTAAAGCTGCACCTATAAATGGATTTTGAACATCGAACGGAGTAAATGTTTTATGATGATGTTTAAACATTTTAATGGATTTTTACTTTAACTTTGGTATCGCAATGCAATCGCAAAGTGGTCACATCTACCCTGACCTCCTGTACTTCCAAGTAAAATGTCGACATAACGAAAGTAGGCAAACTGTTCAGATAAAAACCTCAGCTGTGTTTAGCAGCGTACAACATTTTTTTTTCTTTGCACAATCTGCTAAAGAAGTGTGTTTCACAGTAGGTTTCTGAAAAGTAGGCAGTCTGAAAAGCAGCACATTAGCTGAATTAAGTTGTTGCTAGTTCTGCTTTATTTCCTTGTTAATTTTTTAGCACCAATACACCAAGTCAAATTCATCCAAATTATGTGTAAATGTACTTGGCAATGAACCTCGATTCTGATTCTGATTCTGATTCTGATTCTGAATCATTGTTCCAAATAAGAAGAAGGAACCTTCTTGGAGAATCTACAGGCATGGTGGTCTACATTAAGGATACTCCTTTGTGAATAATTTAAAAGTTGATTAAACACAAATTGACATGCCGAAAACAGTCACACATTTAAGAACAATGTATTAAACGCAGCTAAACAGGATAACAGCACTTGCAGGTACTCAATGCCAAATTGGTTATTAGTGCTAGCACCCCCAGTCTTCGGCCCCTCTTGCAGGTTGATGTCCACACGCCTGTGCTGGTTACATATTGAGCGCTTTTAACCTGACAATGATATTGCCAAATCGCTGCACACTATGAGATGTGATGGCCATTAATCTTAGCTAAAATTGACTGGCATTGCGGGGCTGAATTAATAAAACTGTTAAATTATAGGTTTTATTGACTAGTAATTCTGTTGCCAAAGAATGAGGGTGATGAAATTTCATCATTGAGTCGGCTAATCGCACACATCGACAAATATATGGCGCCATTAGACTGTCATGTCTGCAGGAAATACCAAAGTAGTATTTCAGTGTTGAGTCCCTTCATCCATTCATGACTGAAATAGATCTTTTTTTTTTACACTGAAGTGTCTTAGCCTCCCACAAGACTGCATCCCACTATACTTCCTCTGTCATCTTTGTTTATAAGAAATCAATCGATGCGGTTTTGGAAAAACAACAACAGATTTCATCCCTAAATCAAGTGTCTTGTGGTTGTCTGTAGACCCAATAAGGATACATGCTAATAATAGCATATCAATAAAGTTGAGGTTGAGGTCGGAACAGGCTGTGTATGAATTTGGGGGGGGCGGTGGTTGTGGGGACGACACAGTCCGATGTGCCCTGGCTGGGCGTCAGGGATGTCAGGTTGCAGAAGTGCCAATCAGCATTAAATCCCTTCTTATGTTTCTTATGTCGGCCCTCTTACTTTGGTTTGATAGCATGCAAACAGTTAATGCTTTGCCGTAAACATGAGGCAAATCTGTGGCTGATTTAACCATCATTAGTTGTGCAAATATTTGTTCATAATGTACCGGACTAACTAAAATGATGTAATCATGGTGCTAGATGAAAGAAAGACGATCGGCGAATCATTTGGCCTCGATTGGAAATGAATGTCCGCCAAATTTCTTGGCACCTCATCCAACAGCTGTCAAGATGTTTCAACCAGAAATAACAAATAATAAAATGTCAAATTTATTGTCTGGGAACAGTGAATATATATCCAAATAGTCATGGCAATACGTCCAGTAGTTGTAGAGATATTTCAACCTTGCACAAAGTGATGGATCAACAGATGAGATGCCTAAATCCACTACGCTACCGGGGCCAAAAATCTTGGAAGCAAACTGTGTGAGTAGAAGGCGAGCAGAAAGATAAACTGTACATGTCGGCAGTGAGGAGATGGACTGTGTGTTTCCTGAAGTCAGTGTGCCTGAGCTCAGCTTCCAAGGGGGGCAGCGTACTTATTTTGGCCGGTTTTGTACGTCTTGGCTGAATCAGCATTAACAGTTGTCCACCCCTTTCTCTAAAGCGCTTCCAAAGTCAAGTTGAACAGTTTCATTAGAGCAGCACTCTGCCCTCCTGGGAGACAGCGAGGGAGACGGCTGACAAGGATGAAAAAAGGAGGAACTGACGATAAAGGGATGAAAAAAGCAGCCAGGAGGAGGAAAGAAAAAAAATGAAGGGAACACTGAATTGGTTCGATATTTCACCCAGCTTGACAGCTTCCTTTGTGTTTACTGCGGTGAGTACAGTTGAATTGGCTTTGAGGTTTCTCCTCTCACCTACTTTCTTTGGAGAAGTGGACTGAGAGGTGAAACAATGATAAACTGACATCTCATGGCTCTTTGCCAAACAGCCCCCCCCCCCTCTCCCCCCAGACTCTCCCACTGAGGATATTAACAGTGACCCTTCATGTTCATAATGTGACCCATGAACAACCTTGCTGCTCTGTCTGCTCAGGGGTTTCTTGCTCTGTATGCTTTACTCCATGTAATTTAGGTTTTCCAATGTAGTTATGATATCATGAGCCCCAAAATGACAATTACATCGTGATAATGTTACAGGAACCCACTCTGTTAAGACTAAGTTCAATCAGAAACATACCTATGATTTAAATGCAGCTACAGTCACAGTTTAATCCTGTTTATTAGTGTTTCGAAGCACCATGGAATTGTTGTCGTTCTGCTTATGAATCGACATTAAATGAAGCATAGCGTAGCGCTTGTTTTCGTAGCCCACAGTTTTTTAGAATCCAATCTTATCAGAGAATATTGTCAGGCCAATACGGGCCAATCACAGATGAATTGTTTCGTAATAGATTCTGATTTGAACTTTAGTTACAGAACATATAATGCAATAAGCAATGCTTAAAGTGACCGTAAAAAGGATGTCATCAGTCTACCTGTGAAAGATTTCCATATCCGTGCATATTACAAACCCAATACCCATCTATGATAGACCCATATCCACATGTCAGCCATCATGCTCTATTTTATATTCAAAGTGGGGCTAAATGGGCGCAGTATCCACCAGGGTTACGTACCATTACTTGAGTTCTCGAGTACTCATTGTTGAATGACTTGTTGACGTTATTTGAGTAATATTTCACTACTCCCAGACCTCCACACATTGTTTTAGAATACTATAGTTCAGCTCAGTTAGTGTTACATTCACCATGTTAGCAAGAAAACTGATGATTGAAAGTACTTTGAGAAAATAAGATGATGATAATGTGCAGATCATGATTCAAAAAATACTAGTTTGAAGCTTGACCACATGTGGTTTAAGCACAAAGAGAAAAACCAGCGGAGATAGACAACGGGCAGTCTCGCAGAGTCGCAAACATCATTGTTGAGGTTAGCCTGCTGAAATAGTAACCGGAGATATTCTCCCACCATCGCAGCGAACAACAGCTACGGGAGAGGAAACGATGACAGCTCAGAAGAATTGAGGGTTGATTTGCAATGTGTGGACAAAGTCTCTGTCACTACAGACTAGAACAGATCTTACCACTGAACCACATGTTGCCACCACTTGTCATTCCATTCAGAACTGGCATTTGAAAACCGCTGTCCTACAGACTTGCAGTACTGATGGCACGCCACACAAAACATAGAGGACCCCCGAGGGAGTACTTAAAATGCTATTAATCGATTACTAGTTCATTAGGAAATTAGAGGACTCAAATATTGAATTTATTGAAAATGCCCGTCCCTAAAATCAACATAGTCCAGTTCCACTCCAGCTCCAAAAATGATTTAATTGGCCGCCAGTGGAAACAGCGAAAGGTGCCTCTTTAAAATCATTATTAGTACAGTCTTAAAAACTCAAATTTTGGGCTCTAAATTTGACTAAAATCTGCATTTTTTTAATCTGTTATACAAGCCAAACAGTTCACATCCACATGAAAGCAAACATCGTTCATGAGTAATTCTCCAGACATACATTACTGCCAGCACTACTTTTTACAAAACTCTTCATCTGTTGATAAAAAAAATACTTCAAAAGCGTCTCTGTTGCCAGCGTTTTCGCAAACATGCAGCGCCTGGTGTGAAAGAGTGGCTTTACAAGCACATAAAAGTGGATATTGTTTCAGCACGCTGGCTTGTGGTCAAAATCTCTTAAATGCTTACAACAACAGTTTGGGTTTTGTGGGTTTTTTTTTAAATACCCCTCTCTCTTCTTTAAACCGGGGTCAAAGGAAACTGTGGCACACTATGGTTGAACTCGAGTCCATAAAAGCACTACAGCTCAAAGCATGCTAATTAAGCAGAATGGCTGTGGTTAAACATGATATTTTCTATTTCATTAGCGTAGTTTAGTAATGTAAACCTGAGGGAGAGAGGTCCTTACAACAACCTATTAACCACCGTGACATGTAGTCATACTTTAAGTGAAATCTGCACATAGTTAATAAAGACCATATTTATGTTCAGAATGGTAATCATTGTTGGGAAAATAGGGACGCACGAGGTAATAATGTTGTATATCCGATCAAGTTGAGTGATTGAACTAATGTTCTTTATTTTAGTAAGGGGCTGGGGCGCGTCCAGATTCGGCGTGCATATAAACACACACACATCACTGCGGTTCCATCCGTGCGCTTTAGCCCCATGGGCCAGGTTGAGCCTCTTCCTCTTTGTTCTTGCCGAGTGCCTGATTAGAAACATCAAGCATCATTTCCTAATTGGGCTGTCCTAACCACTTTCATCTGTAGGGAAGCAAGGCGAGCAGGTACAGCTGTAATCTAATAACCACGAACGTGCACGGCCCTCTCCGACAGACACATGTAACAGAGGATGTTCAGCCTGTGACTCAGGCTTTTCCATGGAAGAATTGAGTTATCATCACCAGCATCATCCCTCCCTCCCACCTCCAGCTCTGCGTGGCCTGCAGCAGATCGTCTGGTCGGTGCGGTGTCTGCTACAGGCACCTGCGTCATTAGTATGTGACGCTGTTGTTTTTGTTCGGCTCGCGCTCAAAGAACCTTTTGGAGATTGTTTATATCCTACGTAAAGCTGCTCTAATCAATATTTCCATGTTAAAAATGATGATCAGTAACATAAAAGAGGTCACTCACTTTAGGAAGCATTTTGCGTTATTATACAGCCAGCAACATTCGGGCCTGTGTCCACTAGCGTAGTTTTTGTGCACTGACGCAATGCCCACAGCCTCAGTTTCAAAGCTTTTCTCACCTGCACTTACTGTTGCTAGGTTACAAAAGATTTCTCACAGCACTTCTGCTTCCCTTGGTGGTTACAGCTATGTCTGTCTACAAGGCAGACTTTAGACTTTACAAACCAAGTCTCATAATAACCACAAACCACAGAACTGATGGAAACAGGGGAGAGTGATAGAAACCCAGGGTGACACCAGCTTGACCTCAGGCTGTTGGCTGCTCTGATGCTCTCTGCCTGCTTTCGATGTTACATTACATTTTGCTCGGCTGTCGTCTTAGACGGTGTTTTGCATTCCTATCCTAGAAATGAATCTGAGCTGGTTGCCAGCAGGGATGTGCATGTTCAGTCGAATACATGATTAAATGTCATCATCACCCTGACTAGTTGGCAGCAGCAGAAGTATAAGAGTTATTTATATTTATATTTGTCGGCCTGCACTGAGGGTTACAACTGTTATGTTTAAACTGTGACGTAGCCAGCAGCCACTAGCTAGGGCTGTAGCTCAGGTCGACTACCTGAATGTAAACAAGTATAGAGAACAAATACAATTTTGGGTAGTAATTCAATCTAGAAAATTGAGATGTGTGTAGGCATTGTCATCTTAAACTGGCACAGATAAATCAGATAAACCATGTCCACATATAGAACAGGCACATGGATGTTAACCTGCAGGAGGGGCTGAAGGCTGGCGTTAATAGCGCTGCTAACATCAGCCACACTCAGTAAACCAATTTGCATTGTTTACTCAAAGATAATTTTAAATCATATGTGCTCAATTTTGACTGTTTCCTAAGTATTTTCTTACCTTTAGAATTAGTCGTCTTTCGTTTAACCTTTAAGTATATGTCTGTTATTTTATCTTATTACTTAACATGGCTACACTCAGCCTGACTCCCTGATACTTTATTTGTTGCCAGCATTTCTGGAGAGCGGAGTTTACAGCACATTCAAAAAATTATTTGCTGCAGTTATTTCTTAATATTGCTACATTCAACAAATAATATTTTTTTATTCCAATATGTAATAGATTAGAGATGTCATAATCTACAAATACTGAATAACTGTCCAGAAAAGTAACTGTTATAAAAGCCTTTTAGATTAATGTCACTGACAAGCCCACATAGTATTTTCTACCAGCCTCTGTGGACTCCTCATATAAATGTTGCTTGGCTTTAGTATTTCTTGATGAACTCCAAACTTTCAGTTCAAAACCCTCCTCTGGGACAAACAAAAATGCTCATGCAAATAAATCAGGCTACATCGAATGCTGTGATAAATGAACGTAAACAAATGCAAGTCAGATGTGGAGGAATGCATCGAGTTCATCCACGGAGGGCCCTAACCTCATCACCACAGTAAAAAAAAAAAAACCCTGCTGGCGGATCCCTGTTCTAAATGGACAGCGAATTTAGATTTGTCAGTATAAACTCTTAAAGTGATTGAGTCATCTCTCCTTGGGGCCGCAGCTTCATATGGCACACATGTTATATGCTTACAGAGGGCCTCATACATCTATCAAATCTGAGATCAGAGTGTGATTGTGCCTGTGTGTGCCTCTGTGTTTGTGAGTGTTTTAAGGTGTCTCTGTGTAACATACATGTGCAAAACATACGCAACCATGTGAGGAAAAGGAAGAAACCCCGTCCCATGGGTACAAGGAGGAATGCAGATGGTGTAGACAATAGAGACGTAGGAAGGTGGGGGTTGAGGGTATGCTATGCATCCCACTTTACCCCACTTGTGTTTAGATGAAGATAGGGAGAAGGGCGGAGTGTCACAGGCCTTATCTCAGGACTGAATCTCTGGACATCCCCTGTGACAGTCTTACAACCTGAGAGAGCCCAAGGGTCAAGGCCAAACCAATAAACCTTCACTATCTCTACCTCCCTCATACCCATCTCCTTCCATTCACCATCCCTTCTTCCCTCCATCGCCCAGTCTCTCACACCCATCATCCCCTGGTTCTCTAAATACGGGCATGTTGAGTCTATCAGCACTTTGTAGTACAGAGGGGACCCTTTCCCTACAAACCACCAGGGGGTTAAGTGAAAGGAAAAGAAAGTTTTCTCTGTGACTGTTTTTATCTGATAAGAATGTAGCTGCATTTTGATTGGTTGTTTTCAGATGTGGGGTCTTGGCGGAGCATGAGATCCTCAGGGATTTTGCTGCTCTTGTGTCAATAAGAGGGTTTTTTTCAAAATAGCTGTGGTACCAACCCCACATAGTTTAAATCCTACTTCTCTCTGGCAACCACTCTTGTGCAAAATTATTTCACAGTACTTGCCTGATCACCTTCCAACTACTTATCCTATTGGTATTTATTATTCCACCACATATTAATGGTTTGTTTGGTGTCATTTAATCAGAGATATAAAAATCGTGAAAAAATGCTCATAAAGAAGTGCTTGGATTACAGATCACAGAGATATATTCCCACATGACATGTGTGCCCAAAAATCCAAAACTCAGATGTACATTTTTGGAATTTTTTGAAATATTAGAAAACAAAATTGCATTTGAGAAGCTGGAAACTGCAAATTTGTGCTAAAAAACAACGACATACAATGATTCAACTAACGTATCAATGCGATGGTAAGCTATGTATGAAAGGCCTGGAACATTCGTTTCTGTCTGCAGGTTGGAGAGTGTACACAAGTGCAATCCATCGACATTCTTGAGGTTCTTTCCTGTAACTTTTTAGCCAAATTGTCTGGCTATCATGGTCCTCCAAAAACAAATAATCCTAACCATTGTTAGCACCACATGGATGATAGAAATGAGTGCAACATGTTGTTGAGATTTGGGAAAGGTTGGCTATCTGCAACTTAACATCATTTGTTGTGTAGTATCCAGAGATGTGTACTGAGTTTCTCTGCTGAAATATGTTTCAGTTTAATTTAATAAATCATTTATTTCAGTACTTTTTCTCAATGCCAACTTGTGATCATGTTCTTTCCAGATATTTTCATCAATGTCCAGAAAACGAACAATAGCACTCATCCATCTTCCAGTTTTCAGGCAGGAGCACAGGACGCGTGTGGGGGAGAATTAGGGAGTGGTTTTGTAGTTTTGACACTTAATTGATTGATGGAGTGAAAGATGAGAGAGATAGATGTTGCTGCTGAATTCTTCAGCTGTATCCCCGTGCTGGCATAGCAACGTGGCAGCTACCCACGAGGACACACATTAATAAAACACAGATTAACACAGACAAGAACGGCTAATATGAAATAATACATCATTCAAAAAAGCTTATTCTTCAACAAGGTTTTGTATTGTAACATTAGGTCATTAAAATTGTTCAGTTGTTCCAGCTTCAGTTTGTAGTCATGGACATTTTATTTCTCTGCCTGCCAACTTGGGTTTGTAAGTCCAAGCCTTGAGACATTGGTTTGCAACTCAATCTTGCGTTTCCCATGGAAACCACAATTGTGGCCCAGGGAAATTATGGCCGCTAAATACCTTGGAAAGAAGCTATAGGGTGCTAAATTTGGTGGACTAACTGTGCCAGAGCACAGTGTTTCTAAGGACCAGAACTCACTGTTTACTGAAAAGAGAAAACCCCACAAACTGGGAAACCATAACATACTTCCTATCTTTCCTACTGCTGCTCTGTCTCAACTCTAGGAAATTATGAAATGTAATTTCCTACAGGACAGGTAGCTTTTTTTTTTATGATAAAGTAACTGCTAGCTGCTGCCAATTGTAGCAGCTGCATGCCAGCTGAGCTTAGATAAAAATGTACATGTGCAATTTGGCTAAACTTTGGTTACAGATACAAGCCTAAGTGTCCATATTTATGAAACACAGCTCACAGATACAAAACCTTGAATTGAAGATCACCTTTTAAAAGGATTCCATGCACATTCATAGATAAACCATAAACACAACCCGGTCAGTGCGTTACAGTTTATCGTCAGTTTGCTTAAATATTTGGAATTTGCTGTCAAACTGGTCGCTTTTTGAGTTTACCTGAAGGGTTTAGGTGCATTGAGAATTATTGCATTCTGACAGATGGAGAATTCAGTTCCGATTATGAGGTGCTCTTGGTTAATAAATTCAAGCTGTGTTGCAAGGCTTTACCGTCTGTCCCTTGTGCATGCCAGTATACACTCTGCATCAACTAAATGCACTGCTTTATGTTGGAATGATGCTAAGTCCTTCAGTATAGGGGCTTTAGGTTGATTCTCTGTTGTTCTTAGACGTAATGGCAGAAAATGCAGTGAATGCAGGTCCAAATGAAAACCAGGGGCTATTGTCAGTGTGGATTACATGTCAGCCTCCTGCTTCACCTCTCCCATTGGTCGCAGAGAGCCAGTAAACTGCCCGGAGACCAAGAGCCCTTCCTAGAAATGCTGTTGAACCATCACAATCCTCCCCAAAGTGTTTGCCTTCAAAGTATTACTGGTCAGCCCCCATCAATTACATTCTTGGCAGTCGCCGGCAGTGGAGCCAAATTTATTTAAGGGTGGTGCCTGGTTGAGATGCTTGTACAGGCTTTGAGGAGGGCTTTTAAAGATTTTAAGGTACAAGGGGGTGTTTTGCTTTGAAGTAGCCCCTTTATCATTTCAGCTTAACATCCATTAGAATGCAGCAGACATCAATAGTGATAGATACTCTGCCCAGAAAAAAGGCTGTGCTCTTTTTTGACATCTTAAAATGATTACCAGGGTTAAAGAGGCTATTTAGCATCAGCAGAAGTACTGAGGGTGGGGGTTGGGGGGGCGGCAGTGTAGCAAGGCTCCCAGGAAAATGACACATGGCTTCACGCTGTGGGAGTCTGGCACGTCAGTTGACGCTGCTCATGCTCTGCATTAATTCTCGTAATCACGGCTGCAGCAAGCCAGCTTTTACAGATGCAGCTGATGTCATGCCATTCAAAAAGGCACACATAAACAATGTCACTTCACACTCACTTATGTAGAATAAATACAACCAACAACGCCTCTGGTTTGCACCGAGAACTCTCAGAGACTCTTATAGTTCATTGAAGTAGACAACGGCAGCCATTCGTGGTTATCTGTTGACCGTGGAGGATGACCCTGTTGAATGCCATCTGATCCTCTTCTATTCTGTTTCTCTGTGACAACACCCAGGACACGACGTCTGAGTTGTGTTTTTCTCGCCCACTCATGAATCAAAAATGTTTCCACAGCCGAGCACGCCTGTTGTGTTGCTGCACTTTGTATACCATCACTTCCCACACACCTGAATCACATTTTCCTGTGTTGTGGTTGTTTGTTCTCCTCGACCCGCCCTGCTGATAAACAGTCTACCGTCCCTGCCCTGTGTTACCAGTCCCTGCCTGGTTGAAATCCCCTCTTGCCTATTTATCAAAGCGGTGTATTTGCTTACTTCACCTGTGTGTGAACACATGTTTGAATATGTGAATGTTTGTTCTGTCACTGCTGAGTGACTTTGGAAGTGTGCCTTGCCTTGTCAAATCTGGGAGCTTTTTCAACACATCTAAAACCAAAACATTTCTTCCTTTTTGTTCTTCTAACTCATAGAAGGTGTTATTATGCTCTGCTCTAAACGAAGCTGTTAGTGACAAATACCTCAGTCTTTTGGTATCATTCAGACCAGCTGGATTTCACAGCTGACTTTTCTAAGAGGTGATTGGTTGATGGAACGTGTCTCTTCCGTTTTAAATCCAGCAACTCCTGACATGAAGGTCTAAGCTGCATGCAACAGTATCATCACAGCTAAACAGTTTACTATATTTAAGTATATACTTAAGTATAGTTGAGAAGAATACTCCAAATACAAATTTTCATTGTTTTTCACATTCCACTGCATGTGTGTGTCCTGTGCTTTGTCTTCACCACACCCTCTCTAGCTGTTGCAAGTGTCTCTACGCTAAAAATATGCACCACATCTATTTTTGACGGATCCTGTATCCAGCCCACGTCAAGCTGAACAGAGCAGAATGACCTGGACAGGAAGTCAGAAGGGGGAGTGGCATTGAACATCTAGCCAATTTCAAAATAAAAAAAACTATGTACAGACTTCTGATTTTAAAACTGCAGCACACATGGAATGCGGTGCATACATGAGTGCAGTGGAAACAAAGGTTCACATTTCATGTTCTGTCCATGTTTTCTGCAAATTTGCAATCATAGGGCTGTAACAGACAAGATGTTACCACTTTGAAAGTGCAGCTGCAGGGTGATTATAACCTGAACTTTTTGTTTGTAGCAGTGTTGGGCAGGGGTTTATAGAAGGCATTGTCAGGATGTTTAAACCACTGTTATCCAAACCTGAATAATGAACAAATATTTTATGGATTGATATGATATGATAAGATATAATGTTAATAAGAGAAACTAGTACAATGCCTGATCAGAACAGGTTGATTGGTTGGCTGTATTGCTGCTTACAGTGTGGTTTGTGTGGCAGTTTGGAGCAAGTTGCTTTTCAGGACAAATATTTGTTCAGAGTGTACCATTGACTTGGCCTTGGTGGGTGACAGTGCGCTCCATCGGGTCCTATGCAAAATGAACAACAAGTGTAAAGTCAATCAGATGAAGCACAGTGAGACAGAGCAGCAAAAATTCCTTTCCTTTGAGTAAGATGTATCTACAGCTTGAGGATGTATTGCAAGAGATCTGGTGCAGACCTTGATTGCTGACTCCAGTTCACTCTGAATGGCAACTTTCCATTTTTATTAAAAAGAGTCATCAATCTTATGTGTGCATGTAAATAACTGGGGGCGCAACTGAGATGTTTTAAAGTTCCCTGTTTTTTTTTGTTTGAGTGGCAACTGGCCACGAACATAAGCCAAAACAAACCCATACACAGGCTGCATGTTGGAAGCTCTTCATCAAAAATCTGCGATCACTTTTTCATCAGGCTGGTGTTTACACTGGTGCAACTCCAGCCTCTAATTGTGAAAATGGTACAGTCATTTTAACCATACCTCTTCGGCCTGTCAGAAGGCCCCTTGTGAGACGCCGCCTCATTTGAAATACAGAATGTGACCGTTACTAAATCTTTATACCCCCTTCCATCTAGTACAGGAAATATTCCACACCTGCATTTGCACTTTTGGACTTGAGCTCTTTGCTGATTTCCCATGAAATGTGTATGAAAGCTTTTTTTAATTTGCATGCAAATGATCACAAATCATGGCCGTTTTGTGAATTGATGATCACGTCATAATTACAGATTGCTGAAATTTTCGCAAGAACAAAATATCTCTGAAGTGATGTAATAACTGAATTCTGATTAGAAAAGGACTTTTCGATATTGGCCTCAGAAGAGTCATTAGTGTCAACATCACAGATGTCTTGGTCTGAGAAGAGAAAGTATCTAATCCCTTTTTTTTTTAATCTACTGACAGATCTCTCTGTTGGATCACTTAAGAGGTCGTCCAAGCTTCATGTTCATAAATCTTAATTGATGGCTATGTCTCTCAGAAGCTTTGTAATGTCAAGACTTTGAGCCCCTGTTAAAGCAAGATTAAGGGAAAAGCCAACTTCTCTCCCTTTGTGTTTATTAACCAAACAAACCACATGGCTTAAGTCAGCATTACTCCGTTCTCAGATACACATCCAAATTAAGTCATTTAGATTATTAATGATTCAATAACAAGGCAACCCAAGTAGATTATGGTCTTGTGCACGCTTTGATGGACTTGTAAATATTTTCTTTGCACAGACAAAGATGAAACTGTCCTGCGGCTTCTTATCAACTCTTTCTGTGGGAAAACTTTGCTCTAAGGGGTTGATTTTAGCTCTCCAGATTGCTCCCCCTCTTCCAGCACCACCCCAGCTAAAGGAATGTGATTCTGTTTAATTAGGGACCACGAGTGGGGCTCATGGGAAGCGCCCCACTTTTAATTACTGGTCCTCATGGCTCCCTGGGATGTCTCTAGCTGGTCGGGGGTCAATGCGACAAGGCCTAAGTCATAGTGCCATGCTGCCAGAGGTTAGCAGGGCCAGCTGGTTCTCAGACTGGGTGTGTGTGTATGTGTGTGTGCCAAGACCACTATTGTATTCTCTTTACACTGTCAAGACTCTTTTCAGTGGATGGCATGCAACAGGCCTGTGCAAAACGTATTCTCAAAATATTTGTAAACCCAAATGGCTTCAAAAATTTGAATAGGCTGACATGAAAGGTTGACTACCAAATCAGTCGTGGAGCCAAAAAGCTGTGTGAGCCCCTGGAAGATTAGTGGAACGAGCGATTCCACATGAAGCTCCCTCCAAATATTTTTCAAATGTAATTTTTCTAATATGGTCCAGCTTTTGTGTGTTTATGCCACCGCCCACATAAACACCAGAAACTATTTGTCCATACCACAGATTAGAATCATTCTTCATATTCAAATACTAACTTTGATGTAGTTCAGTTATATGTATATGAATGGCTTATTTTACAAGAGCAGATATAACCACAGACACATATGGAAACACACTACCCATTGTGCATGAAACCTCCTGGCCCCTCACATGATGTATTGTGTAAGGCCCGTACTTATAATGATGTTGAAGGGAGAAATAAAAACAAATTGAGCGTTTCACAAACTTAAATGCAGGCAGACGCATGTTCTACCTTTTTCCTGCCACTGCTGCAGCTGCACAAACCTTAGGCAGCGGGCTTGTAAACCCAAAAGACCCAGGCTCAACTCCTGCTTATATTGATCAAATTAAATGGAACATATAAATTAGTATCAGTGTTGCTGCCTTTAAAGGCCATTACAGACACATAAACCCAATTTCCTCCACATGTTGCGCTCAGGGGCAATCAGTAAAGTAATGTGTCTGAAGTGAAGAGTGTCTGGGCATTTCTATCAAATGCATCTAATAAAGCCTTTAACGCATTGAAACCCCATTTTTCATACAATTTTAAGTTGTTATGTTCTCAACAAATACCTTTTATTGGTTTGGCGATACAACTCAAGTGTTAACAATGGAATCCAAGATGGTTTAGTTGAACGCAGATTGATATGTTGCTTTTTCTTAAATTGCATGCGTAGAGTACTGTTAAAAATTCACTGGTGGATTAACTATGAAATATTGACTGAAATGTTGAAATGTGTGCTGTTCACAGACCAACCCTAACAATGCTCAGAGTTTGAAATCTTGATGCTTTATATTGACTCGGGGTTCATGTTATTCTTAATTCACACATCACTGTTATGGATTTAGAATGACAGGCTATGGGGCTTAATTTCAGCTACCAACAGATGAAAATGGTATCGTGAATCTGCCTAATTCTAAATATCTGCATGACTGAAGCTGATTCAAGCTTACAGGCTTCTTTTAGTTTGCTTTACTGGGTGCTCAATGCTCCACTGGGTTCACCAGCTATTAACTTACTCAGTATGCGGATTGGTGTTGGGTAGGATGTTTAATTTTTTTAAATAAAATCAGTGAGCTTAAAAACACAAATGGATCCTTGTAATTATATGCTGCCGGTTTCTCAGTAGACTCAGATTACAAATAAAAGCTAAATCTGTTTCTACCATAAGTGTATTAATATGAAACAGCTTTTGTGTGGATGAATGATCTCTACTAACTAATGGTAAAATACCATTTGAATTTATATGATTAGCGCAGTATCATTTCAGACCCTCGATTTTGTGCTTTTGAGTCCCATTTAGTACCACTTGGTACTAAATGAGTGACACCAGTAGCAGTGGTGAGTGACACCAGTAGCAGTAGGTTGGTGGGAACAGATGATCAGAGGTCAGAAGGTCTCGGTGTTCAAACATATTGACATTGCAGCTATTTGACCTGACAATCCACTCCATCACCTCCTGACCGGTGGACATGACACCAGGTCAAAGACATTCAATGACATGGGGACACTTAATGAACCCTCTGAAAATAAAGTTCACATACACCCACAATAGAAGCTTGATTGATTGCGATTTAATGAGGTACAAGTAGTTGAGACCAGTTAACACAACGGGGAAATCCATTAATGTTTGTATTCAATTCACAAAGCATGTTAAAAAAAATGACTTTTATCAAACTTATTCCTGAAAATGTTTCCTTTTATTACCAGGAGTGTATTATCCAGTCACTGATGAATAGGATTGTATCGGAAATAAGCCCCTAAAGTCAATGTGTTGCATACAAAGCACTATCTTCCCACAGGCAGAAAGGAAAAACAAAGGATGTAAAAGAGAAATGAGCGAGAGGATAAAGGTGAAAAGCTCAATACATCCTATGTTTCTGTACTATTTCCTCCCCAGACACATTCTCACACACACAAACACGCACACACAGGACAACCTGTTCCAAAAGAACCATTGACCTTTTGCTTGAAAGCTTCCAATAACAAAACGAGACATCAGTTAGCTGGAAAGTGATACTTTGAAAGCGGAAATCACCCCTCTGCATGGACATAGCCTCAGAATGACTGTTTAGAGCACAATTGCCATAATACTGTAAAGGACGGGGTGTGCTTCTGTATTGTGTTGGCCAACAATAGCTGACTATAAACTCGCAGCCACACCACCCTATGGATTTAGCAGCTCTTCATAGGGCAAGCTATTGTCCTGGTCCTGAAGGCAATGCTTTGTGGCTGAGGACCAGAGCGTGTCAGGTAACAGGTGGTGAAAATCAGCGGAGATCCAGAGATATGAAGAACAGAAAGGGAGCGATAAGGAATGAAAGAGAGAGTGGAGAGGAAAGGAGACAGAAGTGTAAACCTTTTTCATTAATCTTCCTTAAAAAAAAGAAATGTATTTTGATTGCTCCTCAACTTGGGCGATGCAGGGTTTAATATGTTCCACTGGTTTACAATAGGGCTGTCACATTGGTATGATACCTCTATACACAATGCTGCAATGAAGCATTCAAATGCTCTGGAAACAAGCCCATAATACAACACCAAGGCTCAGCACACACCCCCTTCTCTTTCCTCAGCTCTAACTCCATGTGAAAAATAAGCATAAGTCTGTACTTCAAACAGAATTGTGATTTTAAATTCCAACTATAGTGTTTAATCTGCCCCACTCTTCTTCTTCAACAATGATTTGAGTGACTGTGCAATTAGAAAAGGCAGAAATCTGAAGTCACTCTTAACTCTATGATACTTTATAGCTGCTTTTTGTAGTTTGGTTTTTGGCCTGCAAACACAACTATCATCATCTTTGTTTCCAGACACAGCTGGCTCTGATAAACACATTGTACTGGACCTGTGCGGCATCGACTGTCAAACGGACAAAGATGGCAACTAGCTGGCGAAGACAGTTGGACATTTAGCTGCCTAAAAGACTCATGTTTCTCAGGAGCTGGTTTGAAAAAAAAAACTTAGCTACAAGGAGGGTAAACACTGGACTTAAATCCATCTAGCTGCAAGAAACTCAATAATATGTCAATCCCTGTAACTTCTGGTTTTGTAAATATGCAAATGTCTGATGAAATTTTACTTTTGTAGGCCATGGACATTTGGTTTTCAGCTGTTTCCCGCTCCCTAAAGTGCACCTAAACATCTCTCATTTCAGCTTTAATATCTGTTGAATATTTTGCTCAGGCAATATACCTATTAATCAAACCTGTAGTTCACGCTAAATGGGTATCTTTGAGCAACATATTGTTGCGAGGTAAAGGAATTTATGTTTGCAAACCATTCAGGGTTGTGCACTATTTTGCCCATTGTTAAACTCGAGAAAGTCTATTTCATCAGAAGAAAAAGGTCTTCAATCTAGCAGGTAATGTCTTATTTGTTACTTGCTAAACTATGACATATGTTCATAGATTGTATGTCATAAATAGTAAACTTTCAACATCGTAAACTTCAAATCTGACCAATGAGACTTAAACAGTTGGGAAATGATGGAAAACCTGCCGCTCTGTAAAATCTATACCGCATAAAATATCTTCCAAATTGAACTTCAGAAGCCTTCACACAAGTGGCATGGAGCCAATAAGATCCTCTAAGGACCTTTCATGAAACCATCTGGCCCAAAACAGATCTCTCACCCTGGGACAGAGGAGAGCCTGGTCTGGTCTGGACTGGAAAGAAGAAGGTGCCAAAGATGTGCCAAACATTAATGGATCATTCAGATCACACCGAATCATTCAACCCTGAGTGGTTGATCAGCATCCTGGAGGAAATTAGTTTATTGGGAGAGGCTGGGTGGAGTAAACGAAAGGAAACCACCCCAATTCAATTCTTTTCGCCTCTGCATTTGACCTGTTATTCCTTTCAACTGAAACACCATTCTTACTGTAGGAGATGACTTCATTGATTTTACTCCTGGTTGTCTTTGAACGCCTACACCACCACCGATTCAACCCGCCAGAGGTCTAATGCTCAAACAAAGAGCACATATTTTTATTTTAAAAACGCTCTAAGGTCTGGTGAGCATGGTCCCTTTGTCCTCGTCACAGGGATGGCCAGGGTTAAAAGCAGAAGTGATGTTTGAAAGAACCTTTAAAGATGCTTGAGGAGGAAAACTAGGAATAGAAGGCTCACGAGCAAAGGTCAAGAACGTCACACCATGCAAAAACTGGTTTCACCTCATCCTGCCTCCTGCTCACTCCAAACTTTTGGTATTTGGTGGAAGGTTAGAAAAGGCACATTTGTTTTTGCCAAACATTACATCTTGCCTTAGTCACCAACCCCCGAACCTTCAGATTTGGCTTCACAAGGCCACACAGCCTGAAGGAGAAAGGCCACTTTAAACACATGATTTTTTGTTTTCAACACGACCGCAGAAACTGCAGGGGAAAAAAACACAAATTACAAATGGCATGAGGATGTCAAATTTCAGATCAAAAACATCTGAGAAAACACATATACAAAGATTTCCTGTTTCATCATTTATTTGTGTGTTTGTTTTCCAAGTCTGCATCAACAGTATTCTTTCACTATCATTGAGCTTTGATGATTTTGCCAGTTTTTTCAGCATGCATTATGATCCCAAGATCAGTGAGACTGAATGACAATGCCTATGAGAACATTATGGAGACAGTAATGTTTCCTTTAATTAGAATTGGCAGTGAAAGCTGGTATGGGTTGAGGAAAATCACGAACGTCTGTCATTTAAGAGCAAAGGTAACTTTAGTTTTAGGACTTGCTGAAAAATAATTAATGTTCAAGAACTTAAAGGATGAAATGTTTAATAGCAGCTAATCTGTGAACCTTTTTTCCCAAGTTTTTGTTTTTATATTTATCTTATTTAAAGTGTTAATTTGCAATTCATGGCCACAAGGGGTCAAAAACTCAAATCAATCAATCAATCTTTACTTGTATTGCATCTAAATAACACATGTTATTCCAAGACACTTTACAAAAAGAGCAGGACTAGACCATACTCTACTCGCTATATTCACAGTTGTTTATTTTTCTTATGTAATTGCAGTTGGAGTCAGGCAGATCCAGAGCAGCAGGACGTCTGCAGCAACCATCCAGAGGAACCTAGAAGACAAAAGAGCTCAGGACCAACCAAGAGGATATATGGTTAGTAACTTAAGTTAAACCTGTATCCTGAGAGTGTACTTTTTATATTGGATGGTCTCAAGCAGTGGTTCTCAACTGGTCTAGCCTAAGGACCCACCACCAACTCCTTCATGAAAATCAATACCAAATCTCTGATATTCTTTTCAACCAATCAGATCTATTGAATGAAAAATAGTGCAGTTTGGACTTCAGATGCAGTCATGTGTTTGCGACCTACTGGGTCCCGATCCACCAGTTGAGAACCACTGGTCTAAAGAGGCATTTGATGCTAACTTCAAAATTATAATAAAGGGATATTGGGGGAAAAACAAAAAACTAGATGAAAACTGCAGAGTTGGTCCTAAGTGCGAAGCTTGTACCAGAAGTCCAAGAAGAAATAAAAATATATCAGTTTTAAGGTGCACTATGGGAATTTTGGTAGTGACATTTGAAAGTTGGAGAAACGAAACAATTCTATGCTTTATTTTCTGAACTGACTAGACAAAGAAAAAAATGAGTCCCTGGAACACTGTTTAGAGCTTAAAATCTACCAGGAGAGTTACGCTTTCACTGTTGCGGACACACCACCATAACTTCTCTCGTATCATTTTATCTCCAAACAGTGTTACCGGGACCAAATTTTCCTCCAAGGACAGTTTGTGTACAGAGTTCTTAACATAAACCACAGAATCTGTACACTTCTCCAACTTTCACATGTCTCTACCAAAACTCCATAGTGCACCTTTAAAGAGTACAACAAGTTGATTGAAATGTCACAACATGATGGATGAAGATGCAGATTAAACTCTTTAAAAGAGTGTGGCTGAGAAAGTTTAGCAGGCCGTTCATCACATGTGTTTTGCAGAATCCCACATTGGCTTTGTAGAAGTAACGACGCAAAATTGCTTCTGACATAGATAGGTCCCACTTTGGAGCGCGTTCAAAACATGCTATATCTAACAGATACGTTTGCTGGCAACACAAGTGCGTCAGCAGCATGGAAACAATTGCTCTGAGAAAAGCCCTGCAATGTGTTTACTGTCATGCAAGGCCAACCATATTGAGATAACAATATGCCCTACATGACCCTAACGTAAGCATGTAGGGTTTTTATTTTTGGATGTAACAACAAACCAAAGTAATATGATAATAGCGGGGCACATGTGCTGTTAAAGGACTGTAGCTTGAAGCGAGGATAACTGTTTAGACATAGTGTGAGTGCTTCAAGTAAAACTGTATAGAGTTTCTTTAAAGGGCTCTGTGTCTGTAGGAAGTGCATGAAAGAGTATACCTGAGCTCCTTTATATGCAAAGGCACAAAGCAAAGCCATCACTTTAGCAAAATATGTCATGAAACGGAAGGTCCCACCCATGCTCTACCTGAGAGCCATTGAAAGAAAGCGTGCAGCACAGGATATCATTACTATTAAAGAGGAAATAAGGCTTATCCAGTGCCAACAGCCTGCTATTAAAAATGTGAATACCGTATTGTGTTGGTGGTCTAAAGCTGGATCTTAAAATAACAGGGTTTAGCATGGTTCTCGCTCCCCTAGGCTGTGAGTTGTGGCCACACTTGTCTTTGAAATATTTTCTACTTTCCTGGTGATCGACGCCCTCGTTCACATGCTTCCTCACAGAAACCCCTGAAAAAAAAAGATATATATAAAAAAAGAGGGTTGGCACATTCTTGTTTCTTGATTAGTATTCAGAGAGGCAGACACAAAGGGCTGCAGCAGAATTAATAGCCTTTGACACTTTTAACTTCCTCTCCAGGATCCAGTGTGATTGGTGGGGAGGTTTTTGTGTGGGTGATGATAAGATGCCGGAAGGCAGGCTGACTTTACAAGTCTCCTGACAACTGATTCTATTAGTAATGTCTGGCGAAGTACGACTTCACCTGAGTCCTCTTCTCTTAAAGTCAACCTTCTTATTCACCCCGAGGCAGAAGAGAACGAATTCCAACACATATCATTTTGAGGAGAAGAAATTAGAAAGGAGCATTTGTTGGAGCTTGACAGATCGACCCTTTCTTTTTTTCTTCCAAACTTTAAATGAGATCTCGTTCCTGCAGATGTTGCATGCAACCTTTGTTCTTCGAAATGATCAAGGCTGATCAGTAGAGCTACACACAAACAAGATGACTTCTTTCACTCTTCTGATAGATAACAGCTGCTGAGAAGAACAAATACTGTACATGAGACGGTGAAGAGTTGTTGTAAGACATTTTCCTCTCACAGAGAAGTTTGTTAGAAGTGACTCTCAATTTACAGAATGTGCAGACAGACGATGTGAATATTTGATGTTCTTGTTTCTCTTCATAGTCACAGTAGTGTCAACTAATAAACACAAATCTAATTATGTTCACTTAAAGGAAGAATGTGCAACGTTTTACACATAAATACAGAAGAAATCAAGTGAATGTCTCTGAGTCATGACTATCTGCAATGAGTGAGAAGCACGAGTCCTGCTGGCTGTGTTGTTGTCGGAGCCGTGTTTACATCATGTTTACAACAACACTGCTAAACTCCTTCATGTGAAGTGAGTGGAGAGGGGTTGGAGGTCGCTGGAGGTGAGCGAAGGCTTCAGAAAAGCGGAGGTGTCTCCAAACAGCAGTTTGTTTTGGTTTCATGTTGGTGCTGCAGGGCGACATCTACTGGATCAAAAGGTTGGACGTTCTTCCTTTAGGGCAGTTGTTCTGATCTAGTGGGTCGGGTACCAAAAGTGGGTCGTGGAGCTGTTTTGAGTGGGTCTTGAACATGTGACTATCAGTATGAAGCGCTCTTAAAAGATTTTGGTTTTGTTCCTTTTCTTTGCTCCATCACATGTTTTGTACCATCTGAGGTCCAAACTGCACATTTTTTCATTCAATAAATCTGATTGGCTGAAAAAATGTCAGAAGTTTGGGTCAGGATTTTCATGAAGGAGTTGGTTGTGGGTCCTGAGGCCAGACAAGTTGAGAACCACTGCTTTAGAGTATAAGGTCAGTTTCAGAATACTCTGATTCTGTTTCAACATTAAACAGTTATCTTCCCTTAGCTTATTAAATATTTCTTTCTATGCAAATATATTTCTTAATATTAGAGCAGCATCAGGATTTTATCAGTACTTGTTTTCATTAAGGAAGAATATGGTTGTCATGTTTGGTTAAAATGAATCTTTGTTATGATATATGACCACAAAAAGGCCGTTGGTTTGAAGAAAATAATTTTGAACCTCAACAGATTTTATTCTAGTTAGCCCAGAATCTTTCTGGCTGTGGTTTCACACACAAGGTTATATCTGGAATATAGTCACATTTTCAAAAGACTTTCTTGAACTTGTGCAGCACTTCAATGGGACCATCACCCTCGTCTGCTCAGGCGTCCTCCCTGCTGGTTTCCCATCTCTCAGTTTGTAAACCTGGCACCCGGCCCCTCAACCTGATATCCCCCTCACCTTTCACCTCGCAAAGTTCATCTCCCCCCCCCCCCCCCCCCCCCCGCCTCCTCCTCCAGACTTCTCACACCCTTCCCTCTCCTCTCTGCCAGTCAGGCGTTTATAAACACTCCTCCCGCTCCGCCGCCGAACGCAACCCCCAGACAAATCACGCCACATAAACAGGAAAAGTCAGTGAATGGGCCTGACCTCCCCCTCCGCTTTACATGCCAACCACCATGCTGTCCCATAAAGCGCGCTCTTCATATGCGTGTGGTGTTTATAGTTGTTATATTCCTGTTTTGATTTTTTTTTTTTTTTCTCCTCTGGACAACTTTCTCCCACTGCACTTGTGAGGCGAGCTGTGTGTGAGAATGACTGTGGGAGAGTGTAATAGTTCTTGACAGAGGAATATCTGTCACAGGGGAATAACAGCTCTGTGGTCTGATTTAGCAGTGTGGGGAAAGTTGTCTGTCTGTATTGGATGGAAGGATTTGCACGGTTGTTTCCACTGAAGATGCTGACTGCGAGGGTACACAAGCAGCACATTTCGATTCATCCTTTAATTCCAGGCATTATTGTCACTGCCAAACACCGCAGCCAAACAAAGATTAATACATATTTATCACATTTTCCATATTTCTACTGAAGAGGCAGCAAACATGGAGAGAAATCTTCTCACCACTTAAGGATTTTCCAAAAGAATATACAGCTGCTTTAACGTATAGGGCCGACCCTTTTTATGGTGCACATAAATTTGAGGTAATGTTCACAATAAAAAGCACGTGCAGACAAATATTCATCATGTACACAAAATTCACTTGTTTGACGGCATGTTTGCTTATTTTCAATTTTCATGTGATTACTCGTATATCTGTGTGGTGGCAAGGAAATGGATTATTATTATTATTATTGAGGCCAAATATTTAATGTTCCCATTATTTGGGCAGGCACATAAACAAATGCGTCATCAGCGATTCATTGCTCGTACAATAACAGTGAGGTTGTTTCCCACAGTGGGGCCTGGCCTGGCAGCCGGGGCTCGCCTCCGAGCTGCTGGGAGAGAGCCAGCTCAGGGTTCAGACCACTGACACACACACACACACACACACACACACACACACACACACACACACACACACGCACAGACCACCACTGCGAAGTCATTCTCTGCAGTACCAAACACATGCACTCAGCATCTGTGTTCACTGAAGGTACATACCACTACCACTTTTCATCACAGTCGCAAGGAGGGCTGCACCAAACAACAATTTTGTGTTTTAAGACCCTAAATACTTCATTTTTTTATTGATGAGTCATTTAGTCTATCAATTCTTAAAAAAACAACCTCAGTTTTTCTCTTAATTATCTTTTTATTATCTTTTTAACACTAGTCGTTTGACTAGTTTTTGTTGCGTGTCTCTCAAGATTTGTAGAAGCTGCTGCTCTGTATAGAAAGCTGTTGACGCAAATGTGTTTATTTGGTCGGGTTGGTTGGCTCCTTGTAGCTGAGTCCAAATATCAAAATCACTCAAACACAAAATGTTATGTTGAAAATGCCAATCCATAAATTAATTAAATAATAATTAAACAAAAATAAGATTTATCAAGAATATTAAACAAATTATACATTTTCTTATATGATCTTGCCACGGTAAAACACCATTGACCTCCACTTGTGCGCGACACCTGCTGCTAATCAGCATCCTTTACATCCATTCAACTCCCTGAGTTCAAAAATGGCTTCAACAATTGAGGTTAACATTTGCAGTTTTGAGTGACATGTCTTGTCAACTATGATGGATTGCTTTAAAATGATTCAGACGTTCATCTTTCATATCTCATGGTTAATGGTCAGACCTTTTTCAATAGTCAAAACCTTCCATCGTATCATCGTCCAGGTCAAACTCTCAACATGCACTCAAAACAGAAAGTGTCAGTTTAGATCAGGGATGGGCAACTTTGGTCACAGCAAGGGCCACATTTATTTAATTCTCACTGCCAGAGGGCCAAATTGTAGTTTCCAAAAACGATTACAGTCAATTATGTCTCAACATATACCAGTGATCAAATATTATTATGGACATATTTCTGGATGTCATGGCAGATTTTGTGAGTGTTAAGATTAACATTGAGTGTTGATGGGGGCCGCATGTGGTCCCGGTGCCGCCAGTTGCCCACCCCTTGTTTAGAGGAATTGACATTATAAGTGTTTTCTTTTTAGTTTTTGTGTAATTAAGACCAGAACCTAGAAATCAAATAGACACCAGTAAAAAACAACAGACATCTAGTTAAGTCAAAGTCACTGGAATTGATCAATAAACCTCCTCTAAAGTGATTCATGTGCACTCTAAGAAGCACGTTCCTCCTGTGCTGTAATCTGTTGCCAGTGGTAAAAAACTCATTGCATCATTTTGTCCTTAAACTCTTCGTAGTCGGACCAAAAGGTCACAACCAGAACACTTTGTCTTGGTCATCATTACAGCTCTGGGGAGTCCTGCAGGGGATGGTGATGTCACCATATGGGGGCCTCCTACACATTCCTGGATCGGACCGAAAAAAAAACCTCCAGCAAAGAAAAACGACCTACAACTGTACTCTGAATGCACGCAAAAGTCACCGGCTACACTTACACACTCAGCATAAACCTCACCCAAAGGACTCGAGCTGTGTTGATGTGGAAACGCACATCTGTTTTTTAAGCATTTTTTAAGCAAATGCGGTCCCTTAATAACATCCTAAATTAGAGGAAAGAATCATTTTCATGTGGTTTTCCATTGATTTTTTCAGTAAGGAGAACCTTGATTTCATGCCATATCTTTAAATTTAGTATCAATAAAAAAATGTCATGTCTGGGTTCACATCTGATCGGAGCAAGAATTAAAAAAAACACACAGAAACTGATATTGAGTCTTTCAGACGAGTTAATTTCCTGAGTCAAACCACTTGAAACGTGACATTTTCTTCTCTTTTCCACAAAGGATTAAAGTTCTGAAAGTTAGGACGCACATAAATCAACCCTTGTTTAGACAACAAACACAATAATAGCTGCATGTCACCTCACTTTAGGGGAAACAGGAGGTTTGGGTTACCGGTCCAGCTGTAGCAGAGCCTTTGTATTTTTTGTATCGTCAAGATTAACAGCCTCACTGTAGTCAGGGGATGTAGCCGCTGGGACAGAGGCAGTGTGTTGTGAAGTTATTGTACTATCTTAATTCATTGCGTGGGAGACTTTTTCAGAGTGCAGGGGCTTCAGTGAGACCCTGCTGATCACTTCTTCATTCTTATGTCCTGACAGGCTGCGCTGCCATGAAGAGAGAAATCTGTAATCTGAGCGAAACATCTCGTCAGTGGGGAATACTGAGAACTGCCATTGTACACGTGGTGCAGAATGTAAATCCAAAGTTTGAACAAGACACGTCAAGAGAAAAGTCAGGGATTGTTCTTCGACTGGCAACAGAGCAACAACTTGATAAGATATTTAGTGGCTTGTTAACATGATCCGAGGAAAGGTGTGGTTGAATTATATTCCCAGCAACCTTTGTATTCTTCAAGTCAAGGTTTAAAAAAAAAAAAAAAAACTCATTGATGTGTGTGTGTGTCCGTGCATGTACATCATTCATGTGGTTGTTCTTGGTGTGTGTGTGTGTTTGTGTGTGTGTGTGGGTGATTTGGTGTAGGAAGTGGTTAGGGAAAAGTACTCGTGTTCTGATTTGATCTAAGATATTTCCTTTAGCTCGGTTGCTATTTACAGAACTACTGTAATGACTCAGAGTGCAAACGCCAGCGAGCATGCCGATACTCATCTCCAGCGGCGGGCACTGGGCCAAGTCTGGCGTGTCGCACAGACATGCAGCGTGACCTCCAAATAACACCGCATAGTTTAATGAGGATTATTAAGGGAATGGAGGGGAGGGAAACAACAACAACCGTTTTTTTTTTTTTTTTTTTTTTTGTTTTTTTTTTACAGTTTATGATTCACTAGTTTGCGTCCGGCACTTAAATCAATGTACATTGCTTAAGTAAATTTATGGATATATTTGTAGGCCATGAGGCTTTGAAGCAGCCTGTGAATAAAGATGTGTGTTAAAATCAAAGATTGTCTATAACCAAGAAGATGCATTAAAAGCTAAACCAATGTGAAGAAATGGCTTTCACTCCCTGTCTTCAAAGTGGGTGTGGTGTTTTTGTCCCCCTCCAAAAATAGTTTAAAGTAAATACAAATCTTTCATTATCTGCAAAACTTAACTTAACTTTTCATAAACACGTGTGCATGTAAGTCCTTTTATATGTTTTTGAACTGGTTGAAGTATTACATTTGACCAAGCAGTGCAGAAGACGAGATGTGGGGTTATGTGTTCTGACTGCTTTTGAGCAGGAGAAGTGACTTACCTGTTGTCCCAGTGAGGTTGTTTATCAGCGAGTGGAGCTTTAGAGGCTCTGTTGGACATATTTCTCTGCCTTTGGACAGAGCACACTAGTTGCAGGCTTAAGCTTGACATAACATACAGACATGTGAGTTATATTTATCTCTTCTTTTAACTCTTAGCAATAGCAGGTTGCCAAAATGTTGAAGTTTCTCTTAAATGTTTGGTGATGCAGTTTATTTATTTATTTATTTTTGGCATTTATAGAAGCTGCAGTGTGCCACCACTGTACTTTAGAGATCAATCTTCCTTATTCGCTACTTGAGAAGTAGCGTCTATCCAACATGGCTGACAGCGACACACACACATCACACACACACCTGGCTTTACATTCATCAATCATCCTTTTTCCACAGGAGTGTCCTTTAGGATTCAGTCTTAATGTCTGTTACAAAATGTGCACCATGTGTTGTAAACCAATATTAGTTTACAGTCCCTGGGCCTTTCAGTGTAGTTTGGTCCTGTGCCTAAGTACTTCTCCAAATCAAATCCATTTATAATGCAGTGGTGCGTGAACATTTGCTTTCCCTTAAAGGCCCAAACCCAAATCAAAACTGCATTATTAAAATCAGCCTGCCGGCTTTCTTGCAGCTTGTTTCATTGTCCATTCGACATTTCTGACTGACCCAGACGTTGCAATTAACAAAACAAAGACAACAACAAAATATTTGTGTTACCACTTGAAGCTAAGAGTTGCAGAAATCATCAGTTAAAATGTGTTTGTGCATTTTTTCCGCTCGATTTAAAACCAGAAAGTGCGACTTTAATGCAAGAAATATTTATACAAACATGCAATGTCTTTTTCTCATTCCTGCCTTCTTCTTTTTTTTTCTTTTTCTTAACCGCATTGGGAATGACCAGTTGTTCCCTCCCTCAAACCACAATCCAGGAGTTGTGACAGTGATGAGGGAGAAGGTGTGGGACACATGGGGGCCTCCGCTGGGTGTGAAGTTGTGGTTGACTGGGCTGACAGGAGGGAGACTTTCCCCTTAAATTTGAATTATTAAACTGGATGTCTGCATCGTTAACACATGCTGTTGCAGCTGTCTTGGTTTATAACACGTCTTTTTAGGAGGGGATGGACGATTATTTCAGTAAGAGAACACTAAGACCTCTCCACATTACCATGATTTCCCAGCAGATAGATTTAGGTTTGACTGAAACATAAGAAATAAGAGAAAGAAGGAAGACAGACAGAAAAGAGACAATCTGGTAAAAATCTGAAAGACGCATCGCTGCAATCATTATTTTGAAAGCCCACCAGGGGTTTATTTATCACATATTTACATGTACAGTAGTTGCAATCACAAGAAAGAATGTTTTTTTATTCATCAACCAAGAATCAGCATAAACACATACCTCTTATTTTTCAAGTCTCTCCATTTTCCCCAAAACAAAGTGCATTTATTTGAAGACACTCCAAATACTTGCATGAATTTTAAAGCTCCCTCCATCTTCCATAGTAAAATAAAGGTTTTTTTAACTTTTCAAACAGCAGTATTAACACACTAGATAATGAAGACACTCAGCCCAAATCCTTGCATACACTCTTTTATTGTCAATGAAAGCTTTTTTCAAGAGCCCTGCTGAAGTCGCGAAGTTATTGAGCACTTTCTGGTCTTACGTTCACTCAAAATGCTTGTTCGTTCAAACACACAATCACACACTGATGGCGGAGGCTGCAACTTAAAGTGCCCAACTGCCCCTCAGTAGTTTCAAATTCCATTCATACACAAATGTTTATGCCACTAAGAACAACTTTGGGTTCAATGTCTCGCCCAATGTGTTTGACATGTGGACTGCAGGAGCTGGGATCAAACTGCCAACCTTCATGATAAGAGACAACCAACTCTACCGATCAGCCACAGCCAACCCAAACTACTTCAACACACTCCTTTCAAGATGCTTTGTTGTTTCAACTCTTTGCTCCAGACTGCTTGGCCCCCTGGAGCTGAGTGCACCAGCTGAGTGCACGCCCGGGTATAACCTTACATCCAATAGAGCTGACACGTATGACCAAGTTAAAGTTATACCCCATGCAGCAGTTGGACTTAAGCACCTTAGTGTAACTGTTTAGCCTATGAGGAGCAGGTGTACGTTAGAAAATCAGACTAACATCCAAGTTAATACAAACGGAAATAGTAACAGTAAGATGACAGCACGTCTTGTTTACAGTCACAAGCCATTCAGCCAAAAACCATTGTTTTTGTACCAGGCTATAAACATGTTTATTTCTGCTGCCAAAATGGGCATTTCCATATGGGTGTGGATGGGACTTCCACGTCTTTTGGAGCCATCCTCAAGTGGACACATGAGGAGGTTTTCGGCATTTCTGCATTGGCTTCATTTTCAACACCAGAGGTTTCCACTTGGGTAAAACTTGTGCTCCGGAGTATTTATTATTGCTAATTCTGGTCAAAGTGTCTAATGATTAAGCACTTTGCGTAATCAACTAAATGTCCTGTACCAAACTGTTCTCCTAGCTTGCAAGACGTCATGCTAATAGTGAATTTATAGAGCGCCCTCTGGCTGATCGCACTGCTAAATTCTCAATCCTATTTTTTCATAAAATAAATACATTTGAATGGATAAATAAAATTTGAATATTAACTCTCCCTGTCACGTTGAACATGTGTTGGAATTTGAACACAAAGTTTCAACCCTCAAGTTTCTACCTCTCTTTGAGGACATGTTTGTATCCACCCTGTGTGGTTTTTCCTGCACTGGACCCCTCCCTGACACCGCACCCTGGAGAGAAGACAAGAGAGCAAAGGAGGGTCCCTGCCTGACAGCACCAGGGAATGACTCCCTCCGAATGCTATGCAGGGTGACATCTGCAAACCATAACAAGCCCTTAAAACCCCCAGAAAAAATGTGATACAAAGAACAGGGCTACAGCCTTTTTTTTTTTTCTGCTCACATAATGAGGCAACAGGATAAGTATCTTCATAAGGAGGAGGAGGAGGAAGACAGAAGAGGAGAGAGAAGAGGGGCTCCTTGAAGTTTAACCCCAAGAGTCCCCGGATGAATTAATTAGATGTCACTTTTTTGCTAAACATTTATATTACAACTCATTGATTGTAATTAAAATGCATGACACACAACATGAGCGTCATCGTGTTGAGCGATTCAGTATGTCGGACCTCAATTCTCCCATTTGTTACCCTTTGACCAGGATGTTATTCATCACAATTACTTCAAACTGTTGCTCTTTTGCGCTCACTCCTTTAGCTTCACTTCACTGAACTTGGAGGAAATTCACCCTGCTGCACGATGGCATGCTCTCTCCCTGCAATTATTCTCATTGTGTGGGTGCGTCGACTCATGGCAGATTTGGGGCTGGGGGAGTCCTTAAATAGAGGCTGGCTCCTTCAAGGATCAACTCCATCAGACGCCAAAGCAGCCCGAGGACTTACTGGTTCACAGCCAGACCATTTGTACACGGAGTTAAACCCAGTTGCCTGTTTACTGTAAAACAACTGATTCAATCCAGGTTTCTTCTGACAAAAAATGTAATCTGAATATCTGGATTTATGAGAATGTGTGTGAATAATATTCAAAGCCTTTGTGACACTTGATATTAACATGCACCAAGTACCTGACAGAAAGCTCTTAAAGATCTAGAATTTATGATATCAATGGAGGGGGGAAAAAAAAACAGCCCCAAGACCTCAAAGTGGAGCAAACAAACCCCTGCGTATCAATGCTCATAAAAGCATACGAGTCGACGTCCTCTGTCAAAGACGAAGCGATATTCAATCAGACTGAACTTGGATAAAGTTTGCCGGTCTGACCCAGAGAAGGAGTCATCTAGATGTCTTATCAGTGTCAGCACACTCCACCGAAGCCCCCCTGGGGCGATTCCCGATGCAACCCTACCTTGATGGCCGACTTTTTCAGACAGCTAAGGAGAAGCTCCGCTGCTTAGACTTCACCTTGGCTTCCTCTCTCATTTCCTCCTCCGTTGAACACATATAATTGCAGTGTACTTTTCCCCTCTTCCCCTCCACTGGCCAACAGGGAAAGCCCTGTGGATTCACATGCATTGGACCCTAATTGGGCTAATGGCAGTGGTATATCTAAATTACCTCCCTCCATCCATGAGGGTTGCTGTGTTTATGTCTGTTGCCCGAGGTAAACCCCCACCCTGTCATTTATCGGGGCTCTAGTTTGTTGTAGATTGCAGCTCTGCAGCAGATCGTAATCTGTGCGGCCAACTGACCTGTCTGGCAAACACAGACTGAATAACAAAGCACTGACTTATCTAGGCCTCTGGTTTGTAACCGCTGTTTACCAAGAGAGGTTCTTGCATGAAATCTAATATAAGGTTCCAAATAGCCATTTAATTACACATTAACAGACATGTAACATTGTTTGGAAACTGGTTGTCATATATTTTATTTACAAACTCAAACAGATGTCAACTATGAAACTTGCTCTTAAGATTTAAAGCAACATTCTGCACAAATCGTATTTTTGCGACCTAGTATGGACATCCAACATCGTACGTATTTACATATCGATCAGCATAATAGATCTCCTTTAATTTTAGTCCAGGAATTACTTCCACCAGTGTCTTCTTTATCTCTTCTCTACAATAATCCACCACAATCAAACTGCAATCTTTGTCGTGAAAAAACCCAGCTTTGACCTAAAGCAGGAAAAGTTTGCCAGGGCGTTCTTCCAGAAACTGGCTCAGTAGGAAGTTAAACAAATAAACATTTCAGCATATCGAAGGATCTGTGATCAACACAAAGTAAAGTTTGTTTGTTTCATAATGTTGTAAAAATGACAGTTTGTCTTCAGGGATTCTCATGCTGTACATAAACTTGATTCAGAACAGCTGGCACACTGGTGTCATAGTGAGAAGTGGCAAAGTTGCTGGTAATACTCTGGCTCAAACAACTTTTTCTTGTTCAGAAATGATCAACATAACACCCCTCAAACTGATGGTATTTTTCCATTGGAGCAGTGTAGCTGTGTAGATGGTTATGTTGGATGGCTGCCTTACCTGACTCTTTAATGACGACTGAAATAACTCTCTGATATCCATGAAAGTTGCTAAAGATATACAAGGTCCCCAGACAATAAATCACCTGACTTTGACGACCCCCCGGTTGCTCCTCGACTGTCAAGCATTTTTGGTTTTCAGTGAATTGTGGGTTGCCATGATATCTAGTTAGGACTTTAAAATGCCTTCCCTCCATTTTTCTACTGCTGTAAGAAGTTTGGCCATTAAAAAAATAATAGCACTCTTTCCAATGTCAGATATCCTTAATGTTTAGTGCTAATTAGAAAATGTTGCATGCTCATTGGGTTGCTCGATGTCATAAACAATGGCGCTGGAAATGGGAAACACTAAAACTGCTTACCATCAGTAATTAAGCAACATGTTGCCACTTAGGCACTCTTACCTCAAAAATCACCTCAGATGTTGCCGTGCCCCCAGATAACAGCAGTGACCTCAGGTACCATGTCATTATACCCACAGAAAGAAAAGCCAACGCTATGAAAATGCTATCCAAATTGTAATGAACTGGAATTTGCCTTTAAAGTGAACTCCTATTATTCTTTGTCTCGAGGCTAAATTATTACAATTTTAAACACCTGGCAAGAATAACTGCAGTCCATGTGATGTATGATTTCTTTTTATGCAGGGCTGCTTTTCCCCAGCGTGATTAGATCATATTTGTTAAGCTGAAGGCCAAATGACAAAATCGAACTTAATGCCAAGATCTCACTGAAAAACAGGCAGTGCAGGCAGTCATGGTACAATATTTATCTTCTCTGACATCAACTGTACAACTTGTGACATGTTATTGTTCTCCTCCACAGTGAATTAAGCAGAAGAAAATCACACAGAAAGGGTAATAATGTGTCTAGCAGGTTAGTTCCCATCGTACAGGAGTCATGTTTATATACCAGCACTTTACAAGCTAACCCAAATAACACTTCCGACCTCGGCAAGAATGAAAACAAAACTCAGAGAAGCTATCACAGAGCGGTTCCCTGTCGACCGTCACTGCGCTTTCTTCCCCCACCGTGCTTCTCCCTCATAAGTTCACTGTTGCATGTAGCGTTCTCCTGCCTGTGAGGAGGAGTATTTAGCACTGACAGATGGGAATTGTAGGCCCGCATCATCAGAGACCATGTTAGGCTGCAGAGTCCCATCCTCCTGCAGAGCCTGCCGCTGCAGGATCCATGTGAACACATTCGGCCTCCATGAAACCTGCTGTTGACAGCCACTGAGGTGTTGAGAGAAATCGTTTGTAATAGAGCATGTTCCGGCAAATTAACAAGACAAGAAAGGGGTTTGAGTTGATTTTTTTTCTCAGTTGCATGAAGTGCTTTTTTTCACCAGTATCTGTTTTTCTTTTCTCTGCAACCTCGAGAAGACAATGGCTGGCATCCCTTTCCCTGCGTTTGTCCCTTCTATCTATTGACTTTGGAGCTGTATACCCTCAACTACAAATTCAAAGTAACATTGAATGCCACTTGATTTTTTTTTTTTTCTGCAAGCTTAAACTCTATAATGAGAGAACTGTTGCTGCATTGTCTGGCCCCAAGATCATTTAAAATGGACAGGTTTGATGAGTCAAAATACTGTTTCAAATAATGCTCGTCCCGCCCTCCAGGCTTAAGAGGAGAGGGACCATCTGACTTGTTATCAGTGCTCAGTTTAAAAGCCAGCAGCCTTGATGGTATGGGGGGATGCATCAGTGCCCATGTCGTGGGTAACCTGCACATTTGTTAAGGTGCCATTGATAGTGAACCATATCTTCAGGTTTTTGAGCAACACATGTAGAAAACTTATTTTTCAGGGAAGGTCTCACGTACTTTAGTTCAAACATCTGAACCCAAACCACATTCACACATGTCACAGCAGCATGGCTCCATAGTAAAAGAGTCCGGATGATAAAATGGCCTCTGAAAGTATTTGGCACATTATAAAAAGTAAAATACAACAGGAGACAAAGAACTGCTTAACAGCTGAAATCATTAAGCAAGAGTGGGACAACATTCAACTCTCATAATTAAAGAAATGTGTCTTTTTGATGCACTTTTGGAGGTGTTGCTTGCAATAAATTTGAAATTGGCACATTATTTTGAAAGATTAATACAATGTTTTAGTTTCAACATTCAATATGATGTCTTTGTGCTTTGTGTTTAAATTCAATATTGGGGTGTCAATGTTTTGCAAATCATCATATTCTGTTTTAATCTTCATACACACAACGTCCCAAATGTTTGGGAAATGGAGTTGTGGGAGAATTTAAGGCTGATGGAAAAAAAAAGACAAGATTGTAAAAAAGAGATGAGAGGACATGAGATGGAAACGAGACAAAACAAGATGCAGGGAAACTAGAGGAGATGAGATGGAAACAAGACAAAACAAGATGCAGGGAAACTAGAGGACATGAGATGGGAAGACAGTAATCAAAACGGGGCAAATCGAGAGGAGAAGACTGGGGGCAAAAGCAAATGAGACAGGGTGAGAGTAGAAAAGATGAGACATAGAGAAATGAAGAAGAGATCAATGGAAAAGACTAAAAAAAATGGTATGAAAGGCAGGACAATTTTACAGAGAGAAGACTTGAAAAGGAGAGGACGCTGAAGGATACATACAAGGGAAAGAGATGAGATGACGTGTAAAGCTGAAAGGAGACCAGATAGGATAAAAAGAGACAAGATAGTGAAAAGACGAGGTGAGGAGAGAAAGCTAGGGAGGACCGAAGAGACAAGAAAAATTAGTAAAAATTGTAAAATTTGGAAGACAAGATAAAAGGTGGAAGGACAGGAAAAGATAAGGTGAGACAAGATGAGAAGAGAGGAAAGGAAAGAACACATCATTTTTCAAATACAAATTGTCATAATCCTACTCCATCCCTGGTTCCTCTTTTTGTGGAATTTCTCTGTTCCCCCATAATTCCCCTGCTCCCCAGTGCCCGTCCCGATCCAGGGTTGAGGAGTCCTGGAGCGAAGGTCTGCCTCACAACCTGCAAGGTCTGCAGGAAAAGGTGATTAAAACCATGTGAGATGAAGCAAGCTCTGGAATCAACTTTCCATATGAGCTAACCCCTGAAACCGTAGCTGACAAAAATCTGGAGAGGATGAAGAGGTCCCCGCCCGAGCATAAATAGAGACACAAACAAAAAAAAGTAACTATAACCCTGCATGTGCACTGCTGGAGAGAATCAGCTTGTGTACTGAAAGCAGGTGCCAATATATACACATAAACTTTACACAAATGATAAGTTGATTAAAGAGACATATGATCAAAGTGACATTACTGAGAGACTCTGGTATCAATTGTACAGCCTTGTGTACTTTAATGACAACACACCCTTCCTGTGGCGACTTTGTACCCGCATTTCCAAAACATGACAGCCGCACATCAGATGCTAAATTTGCATTGCAGACGGTGAAAAAAAAAGTGACATTGAGAGTCAGGAATTCAACAACCATGCAATAAGGTGAAAAAGTAAATAGAACACAGTCCTTACGTTTTTTGTTATTGGGATTTCGGATTGAAACAAAGCAGCAGCCTCCAGAGCTACAAAATGAAGCCATGATAGAAGCTCTAAAAACCTGCAGTCCCTCAATTGGCCACTTGAGGCGAGCTCCAAAACTGAGTCAGTATTAATATAGCTGCGCTCCTGGTAAAGTTCAACTCTTGCAATGCTGTCATTTCTCCCTCACTGACTTAGCAAAATAAAGAAAGGGCGGAAACATTTGATGTCGACTATGTAACCAATCGAGGAGGAGAAACTAACCCTTCCCCTCTTATGGTTTACCTCATGCACCAAGACCATGTGGCAAACAAATTTGGTCTGACCAGCCCTTTTTCATGTTCGGCACACACTGCAAGGGAGGTTCATTGTTTTTATAGAACTCATCCATTTTGATTTTATGGAGGATTAGAGTAATTCATAATAAGGGCCATGGCTCACCTGACTGATGGGCGCACTGAAGCTATCAAGAGGCCTCAGCTCCGGCTCTTTGTCTGTTACTAGGTTGACCAAAAGTACCATTGAGATGAATTGCTAGTTGGTTAAACAGAAATTTAAATTTGAACTAAATGACTAGTCTAAAGGAAAGACAACTCTCAGCACACAGTCAATATAGAGCACAACTTATTTCAAGTTGTCTGCCGGTAAACAATGTAATTGGGTTTGCTAAGTGCGGCTAACGTTAACAGCCTTAGGACCTCCCTGTAGCTTAGCATCCACATGCACGTGCTATATGTAGTTTTGCATCGCTCTGGTCGATATGCCCAATTAACCTGACACAGCCTACATACAACTTTATCTCAATCTTCTGGATGTAAACACATCCAAACGGGGCTGCTTCTTTCAGATGCTTTACGTTCATAGTGCTTGTTTACATCCAGGTTGTAGAGCTGAAAGAGCAGGTCAATTAACCTGAGCAGCAACCAGCCTATGGCTACAGCGCTAGCTATTGGCGGGTGACTGCATTGTAGTTTGAGTATGACACATGACTGACATTGTGTACCAAACTGTTTATAACTCTGATACAGAGTTAATTGTGGTGCTGACTAGCGGGCGTGATTACCTTTTAATTAACTAGACGTGCACATACCTACTTCACACAATAGTCCAAAAACAAGTGATGTCATGGTGACTACATCCACGTTTTGGGAACGGTCAGTCAGGGAAGTCTTCCCCTAAAAATGATGTGTCATTCAACATACGCGTGTGTTTGCACGTGTATGCCACGGTGAGTTTTCTGGATGTTTATAAACTCTTCCTCTTCCTCTTCCCCACACACACACACACACACACACCCTACCTAAACTCTTTTGTTTATTTGTTTTGGGTGTAACTCTGAAACCATGGTGCTGGGCCACACATCGCCTCAGTTTCAAATAGAAGTCAGAAATACAAATACTGTAAAGATGTCTTTCTTTCCGTCTTATTGTCTCCCAGTCTGTTGTACTCTTTTGTCTCTATTCTCTCTCTCTCTTTGCCCCACACACACACACACCCACATATACAAACACTGACAGATGAGAACTGGCTTCACTTGAGCTGGACGAAGCACTGCTGCTGCTCAGCTAATCACACTCAGGCTCGGGTCTCTGTGAACTCAACTGTTCCAGCGGCGTAGCCAAACTCCCATCTCCATCGCCACCTTCTTTCTTCTTTTCCACGTCATGCACATAAACGCCCTGCCATCGATACCAGGAGCTGAGGCAGAGCAGGAGAAAAATGCCAACGGGGAGAAACGGTATCATCATTAGCTGAGTTTTTGCATTTGCTCTCTGGGTGGATTGTTTTTGTTTATGGTAGTCAAAGCCTTCTAAAAACTCAGGAGTTGTCCCAGAGGATTAGCTGCCTTGGCTAATGGATGGATGTTAATACACGCTGGTGTAATTCATCCTCCAGGCCACTTCATAATATAAGTGGACCTCACTTTCCACTGCGTCCTGACACTCCAACACCCTGAAGAAGGACCCTGTGTGGTCTTTACCAATCAACATTCTTTTCCTGCCTTTGTTAGATTTGAATATTAATATCGATTAATTAAAGGAATTTTAATGTAATCCTTGTTTCTAAGTGAAGATAGCCTGGTGGCTTTCCATCTGGAGTGTTTCTCATCTGTCAAAATGATGGACAGGCTTCATATTGTTCCGTCATTGTCCAAAAAATTCTGTCAAATAATTTAAAATGGTCTGTTAATTCGATCTATGATGTTTAGTACATTTCTCAAAGATTTTAGCGCCAAAAAATGGAAACAATGAACTCAACTTGTGCCAAGAGACGTAAAGCTGAGAGGAAACCGCAGCGCCAGGTGATGATTCCATAGGCATTCAAGACTGTGACTGACTCCTTTGAAAAAATATATGGAACATTTTTGTGGTTGACCAAGGGGCCAGCCTATGGTTTAGAGATATCGACTGACAATCAGGAGCTAGTTCAGCGACAGAGACTGTACAGAGCTCTGTGGGAGGCCCAAAGTAGACGGTAAAACAGCTGAATAATATTTTGGTTTTCTGAACACTTGAAGCGATTTTATCCAACACATCACATTCATCCGGTCACACACACACACACACACACATACACTTACGGGTGTGAGATAGCTTTACAAAATGCCCATCCTTACATTTCATAAACATTCACATGACGCTGGTAATGCCAATGGGTGCAATTTGGGGCTCAGTGTCTTGCATAAGGACACGTTGGCTTTTGGACTGCAGGAGCTGGAGATCAAAACTTTTATCCCTCTTGTTGTGAGATGACTGACGCTCTCAATCAGCCACATTCACCTCAGTGAGACCTTGCAGGGAAGCTGGGATTACTGAACACTTCCGAGCAGCTAGCTAACTAGCTGAGAGTTTGTACAAAGAAGACAACTTGAGATGCTTACATTTTGCAAAGATACAATCTACAGCCAGGAGCAGGCAATCCCCTCCTTCACCAGTCATGAGTTTAAAGCATGACTTTTAAGTGTTACCATTCAGTTTTTAAGAGTTTAACGAAGGCCAGAGACACAAGTGTCAAGTGATGGCAACCTCTTCAAATGCATTTGTTTGGCATTCATTTCAAGTCTTCCTTTCTCAGCAGAACAATGTTTTTAAAAACAAACCACTTCCAGCAAATACTCGAGTGAGGTCTGGTCTTTGTGGCGTACCAAAATGTAACCAGCCCAGGTCACATGGATCACATATGTGGTGAAAAAAGTCAATCCACCAGGTTATCCCTCCTCTCTCATCCTCAACCAGAGGATTAGTTCAAGATGGCTTGCATCAATTTAGGTTCTTTTAAAGTGGTCTACCCTTGGTTAACCGCGACACAACATGTGGTGCAGGCCTACTTCAACACAGGGGAAGCCGGCTGACCGCAGGGCAGCGTCTGTCTGTCCCTGAGAAGAAACGGAATAAAATGAAATGATACATGTTTCACAGAGGGTGTGGATGTGGTGTTTTCTTTATCAAAGTCATGTTTAGCAAATAATCGATCAACTTGTATACATGTCGAGAACTATTTTCTAGTTTAGAGGAAGATGAATTTCTTTTAAAAAAGCTAGTAAAGAGCCACATTTTAATTTGTATAACGTGGACCACATTTGAACCAGTAATGTTTCTTAAAACCTGTTCTGCTGAGATCCATTGTTTTCGATCTTCAGTTGAAAACATTGCCAGTAGCTCAGTAGAGGGAGAGACACTCAGTGGTGTGTTGGGATTTTATAATTTTAGAGGATCAGGATGGCTAATTTGACTTTCTATGAGTGATTTCTTTCACACCATCTATTATGAAAACAAACGCTCTAAATA